>NW_026909483.1:0-44207 GCF_033115175.1 Lepus europaeus
GGACACAGGGGACACAAGTGGCTGTGTGGCTTGCAGTGCCCGAGCAGAGGGAGGGAGGTTGTCTGGCTGCGGAGGCGCAGCCGGTGTCAGCCCTTCGGGGAACTGCCCGTGGATGCTTCGGGAATGGGGGCTGCCAACTCAGAACCCCCGTTCCCTGTGGCTGCAGCCAGCCAGGGGGCTCCAGTGTCGGGCGCGCCCGCGGGCCTGGGGGGGCTTCTTGCCTGTGTGCAGGGCTTCTACGCACAAGGTGGCACCTCATCCCGGCCCAAGGGTGGTGGCAGGAACTCAGGAGGCGCTCGGGGACTCAGCAGGGCCCGCCTCTGGGGCCAGGGGTCTGGCAGGCTCCGGGGCAAATGGACTACGGAAGCCGAGAGGGGCCCGTCCGCGCCAAAACCCAAAACGCGCTGCGGCCTCCAGGGACACAGGGGACACAAGTGGCTGTGTGGCTTGCAGTGCCCGACCAGAGGGAGGGAGGTTGTCTGGCTGCTGAGGCGCAGCCGGTGTCAGCCCTTCGGGGAACTGCCCGTGGATGCTTCGGGAATGGGGGCTGCCAACTCAGAACCCCCGTTCCCTGTGGCTGCAGCCAGCCAGGGGGCTCCAGGGTCGGGCGTGCCGCAGGCCTAGGGGCTTCTTGCCTGTGTGCAGGGCTTCTACGCACAAGGTGGCACCACATCCCGGCCCAAGGGTGGTGGCAGGAACTCAGGAGGCACTCGGGGACTAGCAGGGCCCGCCCCTGGGGCAAGGGGTCTGGCAGGCCCCGGGGCAAATGGACTACGGAAGCCGAGAGGGGCCCGTCCGCGCCAAAACCCAAAACGCGCTGCGGCCTCCAGGGACACAGGGGACACAAGTGGCTGTGTGGCTTGCAGTGCCCGACCAGAGGGAGGGAGGTTGTCTGGCTGCTGAGGCGCAGCCGGTGTCAGCCCTTCGGGGAACTGCCCGTGGATGCTTCGGGAATGGGGGCTGCCAACTCAGAACCCCCGTTCCCTGTGGCTGCAGCCAGCCAGGGGGCTCCAGGGTCGGGCGCGCCCGCGGGCCTGGGGGGCTTCTTGCCTGTGTGCAGGGCTTCTACGCACAAGGTGGCACCACATCCCGGCCCAAGGGTGGTGGCAGGAACTCAGGAGGCACTCAGGGACTCAGCAGGGCCCGCCCCTGGGGCAAGGGGTCTGGCAGGCTCCGGGGCAAATGGACTACGGAAGCCGAGAGGGGCCCGTCCGCGCCAAAACCCAAAACGCGCTGCGGCCTCCAGGGACACAGGGGACACAAGTGGCTGTGTGGCTTGCAGTGCCCGACCAGAGGGAGGGAGGTTGTCTGGCTGCTGAGGCGCAGCCGGTGTCAGCCCTTCGGGGAACTGCCCGTGGATGCTTCGGGAATGGGGGCTGCCAACTCAGAACCCCCGTTCCCTGTGGCTGCAGCCAGCCAGGGGGCTCCAGGGTCGGGCGCGCCCGCGGGCCTAGGGGGCTTCTTGCCTGTGTGCAGGGCTTCTACGCACAAGGTGGCACCACATCCCGGCCCAAGGGTGGTGGCAGGAACTCAGGAGGCACTCGGGGACTCAGCAGGGCCCCGCCCCTGGGGCAAGGGGTCTGGCAGGCTCCGGGGCAAATGGACTACCGAAGCCGAGAGGGGCCCGTCCGCGCCAAAACCCAAAACGCGCTGCGGCCTCCAGGGACACAGGGGGACACAAGTGGCTGTGTGGCTTGCAGTGCCCGACCAGAGGGAGGGAGGTTGTCTGGCTGCTGAGGCGCAGCCGGTGTCAGCCCTTCGGGGAACTGCCCGTGGATGCTTCGGGAATGGGGGCTGCCAACTCAGAACCCCCGTTCCCTGTGGCTGCAGCCAGCCAGGGGGCTCCAGGGTCGGGCGCGCCCGCGGGCCTGGGGGGCTTCTTGCCTGTGTGCAGGGCTTCTACGCACAAGGTGGCACCACATCCCGGCCCAAGGGTGGTGGCAGGAACTCAGGAGGCACTCAGGGGACTCAGCAGGGCCCGCCAGTGGGGCAAGGGGTCTGGCAGGCTCCGGGGCAAATGGACTACGGAAGCCGAGAGGGGCCCGTCCGCGCCAAAACCCAAAACGCGCTGCGGCCTCCAGGGACACAGGGGACACAAGTGGCTGTGTGGCTTGCAGTGCCCGACCAGAGGGAGGGAGGTTGTCTGGCTGCTGAGGCCGCAGCCGGTGTCAGCCCTTCGGGGAACTGCCCGTGGATGCTTCGGGAATGGGGGCTGCCAACTCAGTACCCCCGTTCCCTGTGGCTGCAGCCAGCCAGGGGGCTCCAGGGTCGGGCGCGCCTGCGGGCCTGGGGGGCTTCTTGCCTGTGTGCAGGGCTTCTACGCACAAGGTGGCACCTCATCCCGGCCCAAGGGTGGTGGCAGGAACTCAGGAGGCGCTCCGGGACTCAGCAGGGCCCGCCTCTGGGGCCAGGGGTCTGGCAGGCTCCGGGGCAAATGGACTACGGAAGCCGAGAGGGGCCCGTCCGCGCCAAAACCCAAAACGCGCTGCGGCCTCCAGGGACACAGGGGACACAAGTGGCTGTGTGGCTTGCAGTGCCCGACCAGAGGGAGGGAGGTTGTCTGGCTGCTGAGGCGCAGCCGGTGTCAGCCCTTCGGGGAACTGCCCGTGGATGCTTCGGGAATGGGGGCTGCCAACTCAGAACCCCCGTTCCCTGTGGCTGCAGCCAGCCAGGGGGCTCCAGGGTCGGGCGCGCCCGCGGGCCTGGGGGGCTTCTTGCCTGTGTGCAGGGCTTCTACGCACAAGGTGGCACCTCATCCCGGCCCAAGGGTGGTGGCAGGAACTCAGGAGGCGCTCGGGGACTCAGCAGGGCCCGCCTCTGGGCCAGGGGTCTGGCAGGCTCCGGGGCAAATGGACTACGGAAGCCGAGAGGGGCCCGTCCGCGCCAAAACCCAAAACGCGCTGCGGCCTCCAGGGACAAAGGGGACACAAGTGGCTGTGTGGCTTGCAGTGCCCGACCAGAGGGAGGGAGGTTGTCTGGCTGCTGAGGCGCAGCCGGTGTCAGCCCTTCGGGGAACTGCCCGTGGATGCTTCGGGAATGGGGGCTGCCAACTCAGAACCCCCGTTCCCTGTGGCTGCAGCCAGCCAGGGGGCTCCAGGGGTGGGGCGCGCCCGCGGGCCTGGGGGGCTTCTTGCCTGTGTGCAGGGCTTCTACGCACAAGGTGGGCACCACATCCCGGCCAAGGGTGGTGGCAGGAACTCAGGAGGCACTCAGGGACTCAGCAGGGCCCGCCCCTGGGGCAAGGGGTCTGGCAGGCTCCGGGGCAAATGGACTACGGAAGCCGAGAGGGGCCCGTCCGCGCCAAAACCCAAAACGCGCTGTGGCCTCCAGGGACACAGGGGACACAAGTGGCTGTGTGGCTTGCAGTGCCCGACCAGAGGGAGGGAGGTTGTCTGGCTGCTGAGGCGCAGCCGGTGTCAGCCCTTCGGGGAACTGCCCGTGGATGCTTCGGGGAATGGGGGCTGCCAACTCAGAACCCCCGTTCCCTGTGGCTGCAGCCAGCCAGGGGGCTCCAGGGTCGGGCGCGCCCGCGGGCCTAGGGGCTTCTTGCCTGTGTGCAGGGCTTCTACGCACAAGGTGGCACCACATCCCGGCCCAAGGGTGGTGGCAGAAACTCAGGAGGCGCTCGGGGACTCAGCAGGGCCCGCCCCTGGGGGCAAGGGGTCTGGCAGGCTCCGGGGCAAATGGACTACGGAAGCCGAGAGGGGCCCGTCCGCGCCAAAACCCAAAACGCGCTGCGGCCTCCAGGGACACAGGGGACACAAGTGGCTGTGTGGCTTGCAGTGCCCGACCAGAGGGAGGGAGGTTGTCTGGCTGCTGAGGCGCAGCCGGTGTCAGCCCTTCGGGGAACTGCCCGTGGATGCTTCGGGAATGGGGGGCTGCCAACTCAGAACCCCCGTTCCCTGTGGCTGCAGCCAGCCAGGGGGCTCCAGGGTCGGGCGCGCCCGCGGGCCTAGGGGCTTCTTGCCTGTGTGCAGGGCTTCTACGCACAAGGTGGCACCACATCCCGGCCCAAGGGTGGTGGCAGGAACTCAGGAGGCACTCGGGGACTCAGCAGGGCCCGCCCCTGGGGCCAGGGGTCTGGCAGGCTCCGGGGCAAATGGACTACCGAAGCCGAGAGGGGCCCGTCCGCGCCAAAACCCAAAACGCGCTGCGGCCTCCAGGGACACAGGGGACACAAGTGGCTGTGTGGCTTGCAGTGCCCGACCAGAGGGAGGGAGGTTTGTCTGGCTGCTGAGGCCGCAGCCGGTGTCAGCCCTTCGGGGAACTGCCCGTGGATGCTTCGGGAATGGGGGCTGCCAACTCAGTACCCCCGTTCCCTGTGGCTGCAGCCAGCCAGGGGGCTCCAGGGTCGGGCGCGCCTGCGGGCCTGGGGGGCTTCTTGCCTGTGTGCAGGGCTTCTACGCACAAGGTGGCACCTCGTCCCAGGCCCAAGGGTGGTGGCAGGAACTCAGGAGGCGCTCGGGGACTCAGCAGGGCCCGCCTCTGGGGCCAGGGGTCTGGCAGGCTCCGGGGCAAATGGACTACGGAAGCCGAGAGGGGGCCCGTCCGCGCCAAAACCCAAAACGCGCTGCGGCCTCCAGGGACACAGGGGACACAAGTGGCTGTGTGGCTTGCAGTGCCCGACCAGAGGGAGGGAGGTTGTCTGGCTGCTGAGGCGCAGCCGGTGTCAGCCCTTCGGGGAACTGCCCGTGGATGCTTCGGGAATGGGGGCTGCCAACTCAGAACCCCCGTTCCCTGTGGCTGCAGCCAGCCAGGGGGCTCCAGGGTCGGGCGCGCCCGCGGGCCTGGGGGGCTTCTTGCCTGTGTGCAGGGCTTCTACGCACAAGGTGGCACCACATCCCGGCCCAAGGGTGGTGGCAGGAACTCAGGAGGCACTCGGGGACTCAGCAGGGCCCGCCCCTGGGGCAAGGGGTCTGGCAGGCTCCGGGGCAAATGGACTACGGAAGCCGAGAGGGGCCCGTCCGCGCCAAAACCAAAACGCGCTGCGGCCTCCAGGGACACAGGGGACACAAGTGGCTGTGTGGCTTGCAGTGCCCGACCAGAGGGAGGGAGGTTGTCTGGCTGCTGAGGCGCAGCCGGTGTCAGCCCCTTCGGGGAACTGCCCGTGGATGCTTCGGGAATGGGGGCTGCCAACTCAGAACCCCCCGTTCCCTGTGGCTGCAGCCAGCCAGGGGGCTCCAGGGTCGGGCGCGCCCGCGGGGCCTGGGGGCTTCTTGCCTGTGTGCAGGGCTTCTACGCACAAGGTGGCACCACATCCCGGCCCAAGGGTGGTGGCAGGAACTCAGGAGGCACTCAGGGACTCAGCAGGGCCCGCCCCTGGGGCAAGGGGTCTGGCAGGCTCCGGGGCAAATGGACTACGGAAGCCGAGAGGGGCCCGTCCGCGCCAAAACCCAAAACGCGCTGCGGCCTCCAGGGACACAGGGGACACAAGTGGCTGTGTGGCTTGCAGTGCCCGACCAGAGGGAGGGAGGTTGTCTGGCTGCTGAGGCGCAGCCGGTGTCAGCCCTTCGGGGGAACTGCCCGTGGATGCTTCGGGAATGGGGGCTGCCAACTCAGTACCCCCGTTCCCTGTGGCTGCAGCCAGCCAGGGGGCTCCAGGGTCGGACGCGCCCGCGGCCTGGGGGGCTTCTTGCCTGTGTGCAGGGCTTCTACGCACAAGGTGGCACCTCATCCCGGCCCAAGGGTGGTGGCAGGAACTCAGGAGGCGCTCAGGGGACTCAGCAGGGCCCGCCCTGGGGCCAGGGGTCTGGCAGGCTCCGGGGCAAATGGACTACGGAAGCCGAGAGGGGCCCGTCCGCGCCAAAACCCAAAACGCGCTGCGGCCTCCAGGGACAAAGGGGACACAAGTGGCTGTGTGGCTTGCAGTGCCCGACCAGAGGGAGGGAGGTTGTCTGGCTGCTGAGGCGCAGCCGGTGTCAGCCCTTCGGGGAACTGCCCGTGGATGCTTCGGGAATGGGGGCTGCCAACTCAGTACCCCCGTTCCCTGTGGCTGCAGCCAGCCAGGGGGCTCCAGTGTCGGGCGCGCCCGCGGGCCTGGGGGGCTTCTTGCCTGTGTGCAGGGCTTCTACGCACAAGGTGGCACCTCATCCGGCCCAAGGGTGGTGGCAGGAACTCAGGAGGTGCTCGGGGACTCAGCAGGGCCCGCCTCTGGGGCCAGGGGTCTGGCAGGCTCCGGGGCAAATGGACTACGGAAGCCGAGAGGGGCCCGTCCGCGCCAAAACCCAAAACGCGCTGCGGCCTCCAGGGACAAAGGGGACACAAGTGGCTGTGTGGCTTGCAGTGCCCGACCAGAGGGAGGGAGGTTGTCTGGCTGCTGAGGCGCAGCCGGTGTCAGCCCTTCGGGGAACTGCCCGTGGATGCTTCGGGAATGGGGGCTGCCAACTCAGAACCCCCGTTCCCTGTGGCTGCAGCCAGCCAGGGGGCTCCAGGGTCGGGCGCGCCCGCGGGCCTGGGGGGCTTCTTGCCTGTGTGCAGGGCTTCTACGCACAAGGTGGCACCACATCCCGGCCCAAGGGTGGTGGCAGGAACTCAGGAGGCACTCAGGGACTCAGCAGGGCCCGCCCCTGGGGCAAGGGGTCTGGCAGGCTCCGGGGCAAATGGACTACGGAAGCCGAGAGGGGCCCGTCCGCGCCAAAACCCAAAACGCGCTGCGGCCTCCAGGGACACAGGGGACACAAGTGGCTGTGTGGCTTGCAGTGCCCGACCAGAGGGGAGGAGGTTGTCTGGCTGCTGAGGCGCAGCCGGTGTCAGCCCTTCGGGGAACTGCCCGTGGATGCTTCGGGAATGGGGGCTGCCAACTCAGAACCCCCGTTCCCTGTGGCTGCAGCCAGCCAGGGGGGCTCCAGGGTCGGGCGTGCCCGCAGCGCTAGGGGCTTCTTGCCTGTGTGCAGGGCTTCTACGCACAAGGTGGCACCACATCCCGGCCCAAGGGTGGTGGCAGGAACTCAGGAGGCACTCGGGGACTCAGCAGGGCCCGCCCCTGGGGCAAGGGGTCTGGCAGGCCCCGGGGCAAATGGACTACGGAAGCCGAGAGGGGCCCGTCCGCGCCAAAACCCAAAACGCGCTGCGGCCTCCAGGGACACAGGGGACACAAGTGGCTGTGTGGCTTGCAGTGCCCGACCAGAGGGAGGGAGGTTGTCTGGCTGCTGAGGCGCAGCCGGTGTCAGCCCTTCGGGGAACTGCCCGTGGATGCTTCGGGAATGGGGGCTGCCAACTCAGAACCCCCGTTCCCTGTGGCTGCAGCCAGCCAGGGGGCTCCAGGGTCGGGCGCGCCCGCGGGCCTGGGGGCTTCTTGCCTGTGTGCAGGGCTTCTACGCACAAGGTGGCACCACATCCCGGCCCAAGGGTGGTGGCAGGAACTCAGGAGGCACTCAGGGACTCAGCAGGGCCCGCCCCTGGGGCAAGGGGTCTGGCAGGCTCCGGGGCAAATGGACTACGGAAGCCGAGAGGGGCCCGTCCGCGCCAAAACCCAAAACGCGCTGCGGCCTCCAGGGACACAGGGGACACAAGTGGCTGTGTGGCTTGCAGTGCCCGACCAGAGGGAGGGAGGTTGTCTGGCTGCTGAGGCGCAGCCGGTGTCAGCCCTTCGGGGAACTGCCCGTGGATGCTTCGGGAATGGGGGGCTGCCAACTCAGAACCCCCGTTCCCTGTGGCTGCAGCCAGCCAGGGGGCTCCAGGGTTGGGCGCGCCCGCGGGCCTAGGGGCTTCTGGCTTCTTGCCTGTGTGCAGGGCTTCTACGCACAAGGTGGCACCACATCCCGGCCCAAGGGTGGTGGCAGAAACTCAGGAGGCGCTCGGGGACTCAGCAGGGCCCGCCCCTGGGGCAAGGGGTCTGGCAGGCTCCGGGGGCAAATGGACTACGGAAGCCGAGAGGGGCCCGTCCGCGCCAAAACCCAAAACGCGCTGCGGCCTCCAGGGACACAGGGGACACAAGTGGCTGTGTGGCTTGCAGTGCCCGACCAGAGGGAGGGAGGTTGTCTGGCTGCTGAGGCGCAGCCGGTGTCAGCCCTTCGGGGAACTGCCCGTGGATGCTTCGGGAATGGGGGCTGCCAACTCAGAACCCCCGTTCCCTGTGGCTGCAGCCAGCCAGGGGGCTCCAGGGTCGGGCGCGCCCGCGGGCCTGGGGGGCTTCTTGCCTGTGTGCAGGGCTTCTACGCACAAAGTGGCATCTCATCCCAGCCCAAGGGTGGTGGCAGGAACTCAGGAGGCGCTCGGGGACTCAGCAGGGCCCGCCTCTGGGGCCAGGGGTCTGGCAGGCTCCGGGGCAAATGGACTACGGAAGCCGAGAGGGGCCCGTCCGCGCCAAAACCCAAAACGCGCTGCGGCCTCCAGGGACACAGGGGACACAAGTGGCTGTGTGGCTTGCAGTGCCCGACCAGAGGGAGGGAGGTTGTCTGGCTGCTGAGGCGCAGCCGGTGTCAGCCCTTCGGGGAACTGCCCGAGGATCTTCGGGAATGGGGGCTGCCAACTCAGAACCCCCGTTCCCTGTGGCTGCAGCCAGCCAGGGGGCTCCAGGGTCGGGCGCGCCCGCGGGCCTAGGGGCTTCTTGCCTGTGTGCAGGGCTTCTACGCACAAGGTGGCACCTCATCCCGGCCCAAGGGTGGTGGCAGGAACTCAGGAGGCACTCAGGGACTCAGCAGGGCCCGCCCCTGGGGCAAGGGGTCTGGCAGGCTCCGGGGCAAATGGACTACGGAAGCCGAGAGGGGCCCGTCCGCGCCAAAACCCAAAACGTGCTGCGGCCTCCAGGGACACAGGGGACACAAGTGGCTGTGTGGCTTGCAGTGCCCGACCAGAGGGAGGGAGGTTGTCTGGCTGCTGAGGCGCAGCCGGTGTCAGCCCTTCGGGGAACTGCCCGTGGATGCTTCGGGAATGGGGGCTGCCAACTCAGAACCCCCGTTCCCTGTGGCTGCAGCCAGCCAGGGGGCTCCAGGGTCGGGCGTGCCCGCAGGCCTAGGGGCTTCTTGCCTGTGTGCAGGGCTTCTACGCACAAGGTGGCACCACATCCCGGCCCAAGGGTGGTGGCAGGAACTCAGGAGGCACTCGGGGACTCAGCAGGGCCCGCCCCTGGGGCAAGGGGTCTGGCAGGCCCCGGGGCAAATGGACTACGGAAGCCGAGAGGGGCCCGTCCGCGCCAAAACCCAAAACGCGCTGCGGCCTCCAGGGACACAGGGGACACAAGTGGCTGTGTGGCTTGCAGTGCCCGACCAGAGGGAGGGAGGTTGTCTGGCTGCTGAGGCGCAGCCGGTGTCAGCCCTTCGGGGAACTGCCCGTGGATGCTTCGGGAATGGGGGCTGCCAACTCAGAACCCCCGTTCCCTGTGGCTGCAGCCAGCCAGGGGGCTCCAGGGTCGGGCGCGCCCGCGGGCCTGGGGGGCTTCTTGCCTGTGTGCAGGGCTTCTACGCACAAAGTGGCACCTCATCCCAGCCCAAGGGTGGTGGCAGGAACTCAGGAGGCGCTCGGGGATTCAGCAGGGCCCGCCTCTGGGGCCAGGGGTCTGGCAGGCTCCGGGGCAAATGGACTACGGAAGCCGAGAGGGGCCCGTCCGCGCCAAAACCCAAAACGCGCTGCGGCCTCCAGGGACACAGGGGACACAAGTGGCTGTGTGGCTTGCAGTGCCCGACCAGAGGGAGGGAGGTTGTCTGGCTGCTGAGCCGCAGCCGGTGTCAGCCCTTCGGGGAACTGCCCGTGGATGCTTCGGGAATGGGGGCTGCCAACTCAGTACCCCCGTTCCCTGTGGCTGCAGCCAGCCAGGGGGCTCCAGGGTCGGGCGCGCCTGCGGGCCTGGGGGGCTTCTTGCCTGTGTGCAGGGCTTCTACGCACAAGGTGGCACCTCATCCCGGCCCAAGGGTGGTGGCAGGAACTCAGGAGGCGCTCCGGGACTCAGCAGGGCCCGCCTCTGGGGCCAGGGGTCTGGCAGGCTCCGGGGCAAATGGACTACGGAAGCCGAGAGGGGCCCGTCCGCGCCAAAACCCAAAACGCGCTGCGGCCTCCAGGGACACAGGGGACACAAGTGGCTGTGTGGCTTGCAGTGCCCGACCAGAGGGAGGGAGGTTGTCTGGCTGCTGAGGCGCAGCCGGTGTCAGCCCTTCGGGGAACTGCCCGTGGATGCTTCGGGAATGGGGGCTGCCAACTCAGTACCCCCGTTCCCTGTGGCTGCAGCCAGCCAGGGGGCTCCAGTGTCGGGCGCGCCCGCGGGCCTGGGGGGCTTCTTGCCTGTGTGCAGGGCTTCTACGCACAAGGTGGCACCTCATCCCGGCCCAAGGGTGGTGGCAGGAACTCAGGAGGCGCTCGGGGACTCAGCAGGGCCCGCCTCTGGGGCCAGGGGTCTGGCAGGCTCCGGGGCAAATGGACTACGGAAGCCGAGAGGGGCCCGTCCGCGCCAAAACCCAAAACGCGCTCCGGCCTCCAGGGACAAAGGGGACACAAGTGGCTGTGTGGCTTGCAGTGCCGGACCAGAGGGAGGGAGGTTGTCTGGCTGCTGAGGCGCAGCCGGTGTCAGCCCTTCGGGGAACTGCCCGTGGATGCTTCGGGAATGGGGGCTGCCAACTCAGAACCCCCGTTCCCTGTGGCTGCAGCCAGCCAGGGGGCTCCAGGGTCGGGCGCGCCCGCGGGCCTGGGGGGCTTCTTGCCTGTGTGCAGGGCTTCTACGCACAAGGTGGCACCACATCCCGGCCCAAGGGTGGTGGCAGGAACTCAGGAGGCACTCGGGGACTCAGCAGGGCCCGCCCCTGGGGCAAGGGGTCTGGCAGGCTCCGGGGCAAATGGACTACGGAAGCCGAGAGGGGCCCGTCCGCGCCAAAACCCAAAACGCGCTGCGGCCTCCAGGGACACAGGGGACACAAGTGGCTGTGTGGCTTGCAGTGCCCGACCAGAGGGAGGGAGGTTGTCTGGCTGCTGAGGCGCAGCCGGTGTCAGCCCTTCGGGGAACTGCCCGTGGATGCTTCGGGAATGGGGGCTGCCAACTCAGAACCCCCGTTCCCTGTGGCTGCAGCCAGCCAGGGGGCTCCAGGGTCGGGCGCGCCCGCGGGCCTAGGGGCTTCTTGCCTGTGTGCAGGGCTTCTACGCACAAGGTGGCACCACATCCCGGCCCAAGGGTGGTGGCAGAAACTCAGGAGGCGCTCGGGGACTCAGCAGGGCCCGCCCCTGGGGCAAGGGGTCTGGCAGGCTCCGGGGCAAATGGACTACGGAAGCCGAGAGGGGCCCGTCCGCGCCAAAACCCAAAACGCGCTGCGGCCTCCAGGGACACAGGGGACACAAGTGGCTGTGTGGCTTGCAGTGCCCGACCAGAGGGAGGGAGGTTGTCTGGCTGCTGAGGCGCAGCCGGTGTCAGCCCTTCGGGGAACTGCCCGTGGATGCTTCGGGAATGGGGGCTGCCAACTCAGAACCCCCGTTCCCTGTGGCTGCAGCCAGCCAGGGGGCTCCAGGGTCGGGCGCGCCCGCGGGCCTAGGGGCTTCTTGCCTGTGTGCAGGGCTTCTATGCACAAGGTGGCACCACATCCCGGCCCAAGGGTGGTGGCAGGAACTCAGGAGGCACTCGGGGACTCAGCAGGGCCCGCCCCTGGGGCAAGGGGTCTGGCAGGCTCCGGGGCAAATGGACTACCGAAGCCGAGAGGGGCCCGTCCGCGCCAAAACCCAAAACGCGCTGCGGCCTCCAGGGACACAGGGGACACAAGTGGCTGTGTGGCTTGCAGTGCCCGACCAGAGGGAGGGAGGTTGTCTGGCTGCTGAGCCGCAGCCGGTGTCAGCCCTTCGGGGAACTGCCCGTGGATGCTTCGGGAATGGGGCTGCCAACTCAGTACCCCCATTCCCTGTGGCTGCAGCCAGCCAGGGGGCTCCAGGGTCGGGCGCGCCTGCGGGCCTGGGGGGCTTCTTGCCTGTGTGCAGGGCTTCTACGCACAAGGTGGCACCTCATCCCGGCCCAAGGGTGGTGGCAGGAACTCAGGAGGCGCTCGGGGACTCAGCAGGGCCCGCCTCTGGGGCCAGGGGTCTGGCAGGCTCCGGGGCAAATGGACTACGGAAGCCGAGAGGGGCCCGTCCGCGCCAAAACCCAAAACGCGCTGCGGCCTCCAGGGACACAGGGGACACAAGTGGCTGTGTGGCTTGCAGTGCCCGACCAGAGGGAGGGAGGTTGTCTGGCTGCTGAGGCGCAGCCGGTGTCAGCCCTTCGGGGAACTGCCCGTGGATGCTTCGGGAATGGGGGCTGCCAACTCAGAACCCCCGTTCCCTGTGGCTGCAGCCAGCCAGGGGGCTCCAGGGTCGGGCGCGCCCGCGGGCCTGGGGGGCTTCTTGCCTGTGTGCAGGGCTTCTACGCACAAGGTGGCACCACATCCCGGCCCAAGGGTGGTGGCAGGAACTCAGGAGGCACTCAGGGACTCAGCAGGGCCCGCCCCTGGGGCAAGGGGTCTGGCAGGCTCCGGGGCAAATGGACTACGGAAGCCGAGAGGGGCCCGTCCGCGCCAAAACCCAAAACGCGCTGCGGCCTCCAGGGACACAGGGGACACAAGTGGCTGTGTGGCTTGCAGTGCCCGAGCAGAGGGAGGGAGGTTGTCTGGCTGCGGAGGCGCAGCCGGTGTCAGCCCTTCGGGGAACTGCCCGTGGATGCTTCGGGAATGGGGGCTGCCAACTCAGAACCCCCGTTCCCTGTGGCTGCAGCCAGCCAGGGGGCTCCAGTGTCGGGCGCGCCCGCGGGCCTGGGGGGCTTCTTGCCTGTGTGCAGGGCTTCTACGCACAAGGTGGCACCTCATCCCGGCCCAAGGGTGGTGGCAGGAACTCAGGAGGCGCTCGGGGACTCAGCAGGGCCCGCCTCTGGGGCCAGGGGTCTGGCAGGCTCCGGGGCAAATGGACTACGGAAGCCGAGAGGGGCCCGTCCGCGCCAAAACCCAAAACGCGCTGCGGCCTCCAGGGACACAGGGGACACAAGTGGCTGTGTGGCTTGCAGTGCCCGACCAGAGGGAGGGAGGTTGTCTGGCTGCTGAGGCGCAGCCGGTGTCAGCCCTTCGGGGAACTGCCCGTGGATGCTTCGGGAATGGGGGCTGCCAACTCAGAACCCCCGTTCCCTGTGGCTGCAGCCAGCCAGGGGGCTCCAGGGTCGGGCGTGCCCGCAGGCCTAGGGGCTTCTTGCCTGTGTGCAGGGCTTCTACGCACAAGGTGGCACCACATCCCGGCCCAAGGGTGGTGGCAGGAACTCAGGAGGCACTCGGGGACTAGCAGGGCCCGCCCCTGGGGCAAGGGGTCTGGCAGGCCCCGGGGCAAATGGACTACGGAAGCCGAGAGGGGCCCGTCCGCGCCAAAACCCAAAACGCGCTGCGGCCTCCAGGGACACAGGGGACACAAGTGGCTGTGTGGCTTGCAGTGCCCGACCAGAGGGAGGGAGGTTGTCTGGCTGCTGAGGCGCAGCCGGTGTCAGCCCTTCGGGGAACTGCCCGTGGATGCTTCGGGAATGGGGGCTGCCAACTCAGAACCCCCGTTCCCTGTGGCTGCAGCCAGCCAGGGGGCTCCAGGGTCGGGCGCGCCCGCGGGCCTGGGGGGCTTCTTGCCTGTGTGCAGGGCTTCTACGCACAAGGTGGCACCACATCCCGGCCCAAGGGTGGTGGCAGGAACTCAGGAGGCACTCAGGGACTCAGCAGGGCCCGCCAGTGGGGCAAGGGGTCTGGCAGGCTCCGGGGCAAATGGACTACGGAAGCCGAGAGGGGCCCGTCCGCGCCAAAACCCAAAACGCGCTGCGGCCTCCAGGGACACAGGGGACACAAGTGGCTGTGTGGCTTGCAGTGCCCGACCAGAGGGAGGGAGGTTGTCTGGCTGCTGAGGCGCAGCCGGTGTCAGCCCTTCGGGGAACTGCCCGTGGATGCTTCGGGAATGGGGGCTGCCAACTCAGAACCCCCGTTCCCTGTGGCTGCAGCCAGCCAGGGGGCTCCAGGGTCGGGCGCGCCCGCGGGCCTAGGGGCTTCTTGCCTGTGTGCAGGGCTTCTACGCACAAGGTGGCACCACATCCCGGCCCAAGGGTGGTGGCAGGAACTCAGGAGGCACTCGGGGACTCAGCAGGGCCCGCCCCTGGGGCAAGGGGTCTGGCAGGCTCCGGGGCAAATGGACTACCGAAGCCGAGAGGGGCCCGTCCGCGCCAAAACCCAAAACGCGCTGCGGCCTCCAGGGACACAGGGGACACAAGTGGCTGTGTGGCTTGCAGTGCCCGACCAGAGGGAGGGAGGTTGTCTGGCTGCTGAGGCGCAGCCGGTGTCAGCCCTTCGGGGAACTGCCCGTGGATGCTTCGGGAATGGGGGCTGCCAACTCAGAACCCCCGTTCCCTGTGGCTGCAGCCAGCCAGGGGGCTCCAGGGTCGGGCGCGCCCGCGGGCCTGGGGGGCTTCTTGCCTGTGTGCAGGGCTTCTACGCACAAGGTGGCACCACATCCCGGCCCAAGGGTGGTGGCAGGAACTCAGGAGGCACTCAGGGACTCAGCAGGGCCCGCCAGTGGGGCAAGGGGTCTGGCAGGCTCCGGGGCAAATGGACTACGGAAGCCGAGAGGGGCCCGTCCGCGCCAAAACCCAAAACGCGCTGCGGCCTCCAGGGACACAGGGGACACAAGTGGCTGTGTGGCTTGCAGTGCCCGACCAGAGGGAGGGAGGTTGTCTGGCTGCTGAGCCGCAGCCGGTGTCAGCCCTTCGGGGAACTGCCCGTGGATGCTTCGGGAATGGGGGCTGCCAACTCAGTACCCCCGTTCCCTGTGGCTGCAGCCAGCCAGGGGGCTCCAGGGTCGGGCGCGCCTGCGGGCCTGGGGGGCTTCTTGCCTGTGTGCAGGGCTTCTACGCACAAGGTGGCACCTCATCCCGGCCCAAGGGTGGTGGCAGGAACTCAGGAGGCGCTCCGGGACTCAGCAGGGCCCGCCTCTGGGGCCAGGGGTCTGGCAGGCTCCGGGGCAAATGGACTACGGAAGCCGAGAGGGGCCCGTCCGCGCCAAAACCCAAAACGCGCTGCGGCCTCCAGGGACACAGGGGACACAAGTGGCTGTGTGGCTTGCAGTGCCCGACCAGAGGGAGGGAGGTTGTCTGGCTGCTGAGGCGCAGCCGGTGTCAGCCCTTCGGGGAACTGCCCGTGGATGCTTCGGGAATGGGGGCTGCCAACTCAGAACCCCCGTTCCCTGTGGCTGCAGCCAGCCAGGGGGCTCCAGGGTCGGGCGCGCCCGCGGGCCTGGGGGGCTTCTTGCCTGTGTGCAGGGCTTCTACGCACAAGGTGGCACCTCATCCCGGCCCAAGGGTGGTGGCAGGAACTCAGGAGGCGCTCGGGGACTCAGCAGGGCCCGCCTCTGGGGCCAGGGGTCTGGCAGGCTCCGGGGCAAATGGACTACGGAAGCCGAGAGGGGCCCGTCCGCGCCAAAACCCAAAACGCGCTGCGGCCTCCAGGGACAAAGGGGACACAAGTGGCTGTGTGGCTTGCAGTGCCCGACCAGAGGGAGGGAGGTTGTCTGGCTGCTGAGGCGCAGCCGGTGTCAGCCCTTCGGGGAACTGC
Organism: Lepus europaeus; assembly: GCF_033115175.1. Lineage (NCBI taxonomy): Eukaryota > Metazoa > Chordata > Mammalia > Lagomorpha > Leporidae > Lepus > Lepus europaeus. The sequence goes on from NW_026909483.1 coordinate 15,504, forward strand.
CCGTGGATGCTTCGGGAATGGGGGCTGCCAACTCAGAACCCCCGTTCCCTGTGGCTGCAGCCAGCCAGGGGGCTCCAGGGTGGGGCGCGCCCGCGGGCCTGGGGGGCTTCTTGCCTGTGTGCAGGGCTTCTACGCACAAGGTGGCACCACATCCCGGCCCAAGGGTGGTGGCAGGAACTCAGGAGGCACTCAGGGACTCAGCAGGGCCCGCCCCTGGGGCAAGGGGTCTGGCAGGCTCCGGGGCAAATGGACTACGGAAGCCGAGAGGGGCCCGTCCGCGCCAAAACCCAAAACGCGCTGTGGCCTCCAGGGACACAGGGGACACAAGTGGCTGTGTGGCTTGCAGTGCCCGACCAGAGGGAGGGAGGTTGTCTGGCTGCTGAGGCGCAGCCGGTGTCAGCCCTTCGGGGAACTGCCCGTGGATGCTTCGGGAATGGGGGCTGCCAACTCAGAACCCCCGTTCCCTGTGGCTGCAGCCAGCCAGGGGGCTCCAGGGTCGGGCGCGCCCGCGGGCCTAGGGGCTTCTTGCCTGTGTGCAGGGCTTCTACGCACAAGGTGGCACCACATCCCGGCCCAAGGGTGGTGGCAGAAACTCAGGAGGCGCTCGGGGACTCAGCAGGGCCCGCCCCTGGGGCAAGGGGTCTGGCAGGCTCCGGGGCAAATGGACTACGGAAGCCGAGAGGGGCCCGTCCGCGCCAAAACCCAAAACGCGCTGCGGCCTCCAGGGACACAGGGGACACAAGTGGCTGTGTGGCTTGCAGTGCCCGACCAGAGGGAGGGAGGTTGTCTGGCTGCTGAGGCGCAGCCGGTGTCAGCCCTTCGGGGAACTGCCCGTGGATGCTTCGGGAATGGGGGCTGCCAACTCAGAACCCCCGTTCCCTGTGGCTGCAGCCAGCCAGGGGGCTCCAGGGTCGGGCGCGCCCGCGGGCCTAGGGGCTTCTTGCCTGTGTGCAGGGCTTCTACGCACAAGGTGGCACCACATCCCGGCCCAAGGGTGGTGGCAGCAACTCAGGAGGCACTCGGGGACTCAGCAGGGCCCGCCCCTGGGGCCAGGGGTCTGGCAGGCTCCGGGGCAAATGGACTACCGAAGCCGAGAGGGGCCCGTCCGCGCCAAAACCCAAAACGCGCTGCGGCCTCCAGGGACACAGGGGACACAAGTGGCTGTGTGGCTTGCAGTGCCCGACCAGAGGGAGGGAGGTTGTCTGGCTGCTGAGCCGCAGCCGGTGTCAGCCCTTCGGGGAACTGCCCGTGGATGCTTCGGGAATGGGGGCTGCCAACTCAGTACCCCCGTTCCCTGTGGCTGCAGCCAGCCAGGGGGCTCCAGGGTCGGGCGCGCCTGCGGGCCTGGGGGGCTTCTTGCCTGTGTGCAGGGCTTCTACGCACAAGGTGGCACCTCGTCCCGGCCCAAGGGTGGTGGCAGGAACTCAGGAGGCGCTCGGGGACTCAGCAGGGCCCGCCTCTGGGGCCAGGGGTCTGGCAGGCTCCGGGGCAAATGGACTACGGAAGCCGAGAGGGGCCCGTCCGCGCCAAAACCCAAAACGCGCTGCGGCCTCCAGGGACACAGGGGACACAAGTGGCTGTGTGGCTTGCAGTGCCCGACCAGAGGGAGGGAGGTTGTCTGGCTGCTGAGGCGCAGCCGGTGTCAGCCCTTCGGGGAACTGCCCGTGGATGCTTCGGGAATGGGGGCTGCCAACTCAGAACCCCCGTTCCCTGTGGCTGCAGCCAGCCAGGGGGCTCCAGGGTCGGGCGCGCCCGCGGGCCTGGGGGGCTTCTTGCCTGTGTGCAGGGCTTCTACGCACAAGGTGGCACCACATCCCGGCCCAAGGGTGGTGGCAGGAACTCAGGAGGCACTCGGGGACTCAGCAGGGCCCGCCCCTGGGGCAAGGGGTCTGGCAGGCTCCGGGGCAAATGGACTACGGAAGCCGAGAGGGGCCCGTCCGCGCCAAAACCAAAACGCGCTGCGGCCTCCAGGGACACAGGGGACACAAGTGGCTGTGTGGCTTGCAGTGCCCGACCAGAGGGAGGGAGGTTGTCTGGCTGCTGAGGCGCAGCTGGTGTCAGCCCTTCGGGGAACTGCCCGTGGATGCTTCGGGAATGGGGGCTGCCAACTCAGAACCCCCGTTCCCTGTGGCTGCAGCCAGCCAGGGGGCTCCAGGGTCGGGCGCGCCCGCGGGCCTGGGGGGCTTCTTGCCTGTGTGCAGGGCTTCTACGCACAAGGTGGCACCACATCCCGGCCCAAGGGTGGTGGCAGGAACTCAGGAGGCACTCAGGGACTCAGCAGGGCCCGCCCCTGGGGCAAGGGGTCTGGCAGGCTCCGGGGCAAATGGACTACCGAAGCCGAGAGGGGCCCGTCCGCGCCAAAACCCAAAACGCGCTGCGGCCTCCAGGGACACAGGGGACACAAGTGGCTGTGTGGCTTGCAGTGCCCGACCAGAGGGAGGGAGGTTGTCTGGCTGCTGAGGCGCAGCCGGTGTCAGCCCTTCGGGGAACTGCCCGTGGATGCTTCGGGAATGGGGGCTGCCAACTCAGTACCCCCGTTCCCTGTGGCTGCAGCCAGCCAGGGGGCTCCAGGGTCGGACGCGCCCGCGGCCTGGGGGGCTTCTTGCCTGTGTGCAGGGCTTCTACGCACAAGGTGGCACCTCATCCCGGCCCAAGGGTGGTGGCAGGAACTCAGGAGGCGCTCAGGGACTCAGCAGGGCCCGCCCCTGGGGCCAGGGGTCTGGCAGGCTCCGGGGCAAATGGACTACGGAAGCCGAGAGGGGCCCGTCCGCGCCAAAACCCAAAACGCGCTGCGGCCTCCAGGGACAAAGGGGACACAAGTGGCTGTGTGGCTTGCAGTGCCCGACCAGAGGGAGGGAGGTTGTCTGGCTGCTGAGGCGCAGCCGGTGTCAGCCCTTCGGGGAACTGCCCGTGGATGCTTCGGGAATGGGGGCTGCCAACTCAGTACCCCCGTTCCCTGTGGCTGCAGCCAGCCAGGGGGCTCCAGTGTCGGGCGCGCCCGCGGGCCTGGGGGGCTTCTTGCCTGTGTGCAGGGCTTCTACGCACAAGGTGGCACCTCATCCCGGCCCAAGGGTGGTGGCAGGAACTCAGGAGGTGCTCGGGGACTCAGCAGGGCCCGCCTCTGGGGCCAGGGGTCTGGCAGGCTCCGGGGCAAATGGACTACGGAAGCCGAGAGGGGCCCGTCCGCGCCAAAACCCAAAACGCGCTGCGGCCTCCAGGGACAAAGGGGACACAAGTGGCTGTGTGGCTTGCAGTGCCCGACCAGAGGGAGGGAGGTTGTCTGGCTGCTGAGGCGCAGCCGGTGTCAGCCCTTCGGGGAACTGCCCGTGGATGCTTCGGGAATGGGGGCTGCCAACTCAGAACCCCCGTTCCCTGTGGCTGCAGCCAGCCAGGGGGCTCCAGGGTCGGGCGCGCCCGCGGGCCTGGGGGGCTTCTTGCCTGTGTGCAGGGCTTCTACGCACAAGGTGGCACCACATCCCGGCCCAAGGGTGGTGGCAGGAACTCAGGAGGCACTCAGGGACTCAGCAGGGCCCGCCCCTGGGGCAAGGGGTCTGGCAGGCTCCGGGGCAAATGGACTACGGAAGCCGAGAGGGGCCCGTCCGCGCCAAAACCCAAAACGCGCTGCGGCCTCCAGGGACACAGGGGACACAAGTGGCTGTGTGGCTTGCAGTGCCCGACCAGAGGGAGGGAGGTTGTCTGGCTGCTGAGGCGCAGCCGGTGTCAGCCCTTCGGGGAACTGCCCGTGGATGCTTCGGGAATGGGGGCTGCCAACTCAGAACCCCCGTTCCCTGTGGCTGCAGCCAGCCAGGGGGCTCCAGGGTCGGGCGTGCCCGCAGGCCTAGGGGCTTCTTGCCTGTGTGCAGGGCTTCTACGCACAAGGTGGCACCACATCCCGGCCCAAGGGTGGTGGCAGGAACTCAGGAGGCACTCGGGGACTCAGCAGGGCCCGCCCCTGGGGCAAGGGGTCTGGCAGGCCCCGGGGCAAATGGACTACGGAAGCCGAGAGGGGCCCGTCCGCGCCAAAACCCAAAACGCGCTGCGGCCTCCAGGGACACAGGGGACACAAGTGGCTGTGTGGCTTGCAGTGCCCGACCAGAGGGAGGGAGGTTGTCTGGCTGCTGAGGCGCAGCCGGTGTCAGCCCTTCGGGGAACTGCCCGTGGATGCTTCGGGAATGGGGGCTGCCAACTCAGAACCCCCGTTCCCTGTGGCTGCAGCCAGCCAGGGGGCTCCAGGGTCGGGCGCGCCCGCGGGCCTGGGGGGCTTCTTGCCTGTGTGCAGGGCTTCTACGCACAAGGTGGCACCACATCCCGGCCCAAGGGTGGTGGCAGGAACTCAGGAGGCACTCAGGGACTCAGCAGGGCCCGCCCCTGGGGCAAGGGGTCTGGCAGGCTCCGGGGCAAATGGACTACGGAAGCCGAGAGGGGCCCGTCCGCGCCAAAACCCAAAACGCGCTGCGGCCTCCAGGGACACAGGGGACACAAGTGGCTGTGTGGCTTGCAGTGCCCGACCAGAGGGAGGGAGGTTGTCTGGCTGCTGAGGCGCAGCCGGTGTCAGCCCTTCGGGGAACTGCCCGTGGATGCTTCGGGAATGGGGGCTGCCAACTCAGAACCCCCGTTCCCTGTGGCTGCAGCCAGCCAGGGGGCTCCAGGGTTGGGCGCGCCCGCGGGCCTAGGGGCTTCTTGCCTGTGTGCAGGGCTTCTACGCACAAGGTGGCACCACATCCCGGCCCAAGGGTGGTGGCAGAAACTCAGGAGGCGCTCGGGGACTCAGCAGGGCCCGCCCCTGGGGCAAGGGGTCTGGCAGGCTCCGGGGGCAAATGGACTACGGAAGCCGAGAGGGGCCCGTCCGCGCCAAAACCCAAAACGCGCTGCGGCCTCCAGGGACACAGGGGACACAAGTGGCTGTGTGGCTTGCAGTGCCCGACCAGAGGGAGGGAGGTTGTCTGGCTGCTGAGGCGCAGCCGGTGTCAGCCCTTCGGGGAACTGCCCGTGGATGCTTCGGGAATGGGGGCTGCCAACTCAGAACCCCCGTTCCCTGTGGCTGCAGCCAGCCAGGGGGCTCCAGGGTCGGGCGCGCCCGCGGGCCTGGGGGGCTTCTTGCCTGTGTGCAGGGCTTCTACGCACAAAGTGGCATCTCATCCCAGCCCAAGGGTGGTGGCAGGAACTCAGGAGGCGCTCGGGGACTCAGCAGGGCCCGCCTCTGGGGCCAGGGGTCTGGCAGGCTCCGGGGCAAATGGACTACGGAAGCCGAGAGGGGCCCGTCCGCGCCAAAACCCAAAACGCGCTGCGGCCTCCAGGGACACAGGGGACACAAGTGGCTGTGTGGCTTGCAGTGCCCGACCAGAGGGAGGGAGGTTGTCTGGCTGCTGAGGCGCAGCCGGTGTCAGCCCTTCGGGGAACTGCCCGAGGATCTTCGGGAATGGGGGCTGCCAACTCAGAACCCCCGTTCCCTGTGGCTGCAGCCAGCCAGGGGGCTCCAGGGTCGGGCGCGCCCGCGGGCCTAGGGGCTTCTTGCCTGTGTGCAGGGCTTCTACGCACAAGGTGGCACCTCATCCCGGCCCAAGGGTGGTGGCAGGAACTCAGGAGGCACTCAGGGACTCAGCAGGGCCCGCCCCTGGGGCAAGGGGTCTGGCAGGCTCCGGGGCAAATGGACTACGGAAGCCGAGAGGGGCCCGTCCGCGCCAAAACCCAAAACGTGCTGCGGCCTCCAGGGACACAGGGGACACAAGTGGCTGTGTGGCTTGCAGTGCCCGACCAGAGGGAGGGAGGTTGTCTGGCTGCTGAGGCGCAGCCGGTGTCAGCCCTTCGGGGAACTGCCCGTGGATGCTTCGGGAATGGGGGCTGCCAACTCAGAACCCCCGTTCCCTGTGGCTGCAGCCAGCCAGGGGGCTCCAGGGTCGGGCGTGCCCGCAGGCCTAGGGGCTTCTTGCCTGTGTGCAGGGCTTCTACGCACAAGGTGGCACCACATCCCGGCCCAAGGGTGGTGGCAGGAACTCAGGAGGCACTCGGGGACTCAGCAGGGCCCGCCCCTGGGGCAAGGGGTCTGGCAGGCCCCGGGGCAAATGGACTACGGAAGCCGAGAGGGGCCCGTCCGCGCCAAAACCCAAAACGCGCTGCGGCCTCCAGGGACACAGGGGACACAAGTGGCTGTGTGGCTTGCAGTGCCCGACCAGAGGGAGGGAGGTTGTCTGGCTGCTGAGGCGCAGCCGGTGTCAGCCCTTCGGGGAACTGCCCGTGGATGCTTCGGGAATGGGGGCTGCCAACTCAGAACCCCCGTTCCCTGTGGCTGCAGCCAGCCAGGGGGCTCCAGGGTCGGGCGCGCCCGCGGGCCTGGGGGGCTTCTTGCCTGTGTGCAGGGCTTCTACGCACAAAGTGGCACCTCATCCCAGCCCAAGGGTGGTGGCAGGAACTCAGGAGGCGCTCGGGGATTCAGCAGGGCCCGCCTCTGGGGCCAGGGGTCTGGCAGGCTCCGGGGCAAATGGACTACGGAAGCCGAGAGGGGCCCGTCCGCGCCAAAACCCAAAACGCGCTGCGGCCTCCAGGGACACAGGGGACACAAGTGGCTGTGTGGCTTGCAGTGCCCGACCAGAGGGAGGGAGGTTGTCTGGCTGCTGAGGCGCAGCCGGTGTCAGCCCTTCGGGGAACTGCCCGTGGATGCTTCGGGAATGGGGGCTGCCAACTCAGAACCCCCGTTCCCTGTGGCTGCAGCCAGCCAGGGGGCTCCAGGGTCGGGCGCGCCCGCGGGCCTGGGGGGCTTCTTGCCTGTGTGCAGGGCTTCTACGCACAAAGTGGCATCTCATCCCAGCCCAAGGGTGGTGGCAGGAACTCAGGAGGCGCTCGGGGACTCAGCAGGGCCCGCCTCTGGGGCCAGGGGTCTGGCAGGCTCCGGGGCAAATGGACTACGGAAGCCGAGAGGGGCCCGTCCGCGCCAAAACCCAAAACGCGCTGCGGCCTCCAGGGACACAGGGGACACAAGTGGCTGTGTGGCTTGCAGTGCCCGACCAGAGGGAGGGAGGTTGTCTGGCTGCTGAGGCGCAGCCGGTGTCAGCCCTTCGGGGAACTGCCCGAGGATCTTCGGGAATGGGGGCTGCCAACTCAGAACCCCCGTTCCCTGTGGCTGCAGCCAGCCAGGGGGCTCCAGGGTCGGGCGCGCCCGCGGGCCTAGGGGCTTCTTGCCTGTGTGCAGGGCTTCTACGCACAAGGTGGCACCTCATCCCGGCCCAAGGGTGGTGGCAGGAACTCAGGAGGCACTCAGGGACTCAGCAGGGCCCGCCCCTGGGGCAAGGGGTCTGGCAGGCTCCGGGGCAAATGGACTACGGAAGCCGAGAGGGGCCCGTCCGCGCCAAAACCCAAAACGTGCTGCGGCCTCCAGGGACACAGGGGACACAAGTGGCTGTGTGGCTTGCAGTGCCCGACCAGAGGGAGGGAGGTTGTCTGGCTGCTGAGGCGCAGCCGGTGTCAGCCCTTCGGGGAACTGCCCGTGGATGCTTCGGGAATGGGGGCTGCCAACTCAGAACCCCCGTTCCCTGTGGCTGCAGCCAGCCAGGGGGCTCCAGGGTCGGGCGTGCCCGCAGGCCTAGGGGCTTCTTGCCTGTGTGCAGGGCTTCTACGCACAAGGTGGCACCACATCCCGGCCCAAGGGTGGTGGCAGGAACTCAGGAGGCACTCGGGGACTCAGCAGGGCCCGCCCCTGGGGCAAGGGGTCTGGCAGGCCCCGGGGCAAATGGACTACGGAAGCCGAGAGGGGCCCGTCCGCGCCAAAACCCAAAACGCGCTGCGGCCTCCAGGGACACAGGGGACACAAGTGGCTGTGTGGCTTGCAGTGCCCGACCAGAGGGAGGGAGGTTGTCTGGCTGCTGAGGCGCAGCCGGTGTCAGCCCTTCGGGGAACTGCCCGTGGATGCTTCGGGAATGGGGGCTGCCAACTCAGAACCCCCGTTCCCTGTGGCTGCAGCCAGCCAGGGGGCTCCAGGGTCGGGCGCGCCCGCGGGCCTGGGGGGCTTCTTGCCTGTGTGCAGGGCTTCTACGCACAAAGTGGCACCTCATCCCAGCCCAAGGGTGGTGGCAGGAACTCAGGAGGCGCTCGGGGACTCAGCAGGGCCCGCCTCTGGGGCCAGGGGTCTGGCAGGCTCCGGGGCAAATGGACTACGGAAGCCGAGAGGGGCCCGTCCGCGCCAAAACCCAAAACGCGCTGCGGCCTCCAGGGACACAGGGGACACAAGTGGCTGTGTGGCTTGCAGTGCCCGACCAGAGGGAGGGAGGTTGTCTGGCTGCTGAGGCGCAGCCGGTGTCAGCCCTTCGGGGAACTGCCCGTGGATCTTCGGGAATGGGGGCTGCCAACTCAGTACCCCCGTTCCCTGTGGCTGCAGCCAGCCAGGGGGCTCCAGGGTCGGACGCGCCCGCGGGCCTTGGGGGCTTCTTGCCTGTGTGCAGGGCTTCTACGCACAAGGTGGCACCTCATCCCGGCCCAAGGGTGGTGGCAGGAACTCAGGAGGCACTCAGGGACTCAGCAGGGCCCGCCCCTGGGGCAAGGGGTCTGGCAGGCTCCGGGGCAAATGGACTACGGAAGCCGAGAGGGGCCCGTCCGCGCCAAAACCCAAAACGCGCTGCGGCCTCCAGGGACACAGGGGACACAAGTGGCTGTGTGGCTTGCAGTGCCCGACCAGAGGGAGGGAGGTTGTCTGGCTGCTGAGGCGCAGCCGGTGTCAGCCCTTCGGGGAACTGCCCGTGGATGCTTCGGGAATGGGGGCTGCCAACTCAGAACCCCCGTTCCCTGTGGCTGCAGCCAGCCAGGGGGCTCCAGGGTCGGGCGCGCCCGCGGGCCTAGGGGCTTCTTGCCTGTGTGCAGGGCTTCTACGCACAAGGTGGCACCACATCCCGGCCCAAGGGTGGTGGCAGGAACTCAGGAGGCACTCGGGGACTCAGCAGGGCCCGCCCCTGGGGCAAGGGGTCTGGCAGGCTCCGGGGCAAATGGACTACGGAAGCCGAGAGGGGCCCGTCCGCGCCAAAACCCAAAACGCGCTGCGGCCTCCAGGGACACAGGGGACACAAGTGGCTGTGTGGCTTGCAGTGCCCGACCAGAGGGAGGGAGGTTGTCTGGCTGCTGAGGCGCAGCCGGTGTCAGCCCTTAGGGGAACTGTCCGTGGATGCTTCGGGAATGGGGGCTGCCAACTAAGAACCCCCGTTCCCTGTGGCTGCAGCCAGCCAGGGGGCTCCAGGGTCGGGCGCGCCCGCGGGCCTGGGGGGCTTCTTGCCTGTGTGCAGGGCTTCTACGCACAAGGTGGCACCTCATCCCGGCCCAAGGGTGGTGGCAGGAACTCAGGAGGCACTCAGGGACTCAGAAGGGCCCGCCCCTGGGGCCAGGGGTCTGGCAGGCTCCGGGGCAAATGGACTACGGAAGCCGAGAGGGGCCCGTCCGCGCCAAAACCCAAAACGCGCTGCGGCCTCCAGGGACAAAGGGGACACAAGTGGCTGTGTGGCTTGCAGTGCCCGACCAGAGGGAGGGAGGTTGTCTGGCTGCTGAGGCGCAGCCGGTGTCAGCCCTTCGGGGAACTGCCCATGGATGCTTCGGGAATGGGGGCTGCCAACTCAGAACCCCCGTTCCCTGTGGCTGCAGCCAGCCAGGGGGCTCCAGGGTCGGGCGCCCCCGCGGGCCTGGGGGGCTTCTTGCCTGTGTGCAGGGCTTCTACACACAAGGTGGCACCACATCCCGGCCAAAGGGTGGTGGCAGGAACCCAGGAGGCGCTCGGGGACTCAGCAGGGCCCGCCCCTGGGGCCAGGGGTCTTGCAGGCTCCGGGGGCAAATGGACTACGGAAGCCGAGAGGGGCCCGTCCGCGCCAAAACCCAAAACGCGCTGCGGCCTCCAGGGACACAGGGGACACAAGTGGCTGTGTGGCTTGCAGTGCCCGACCAGAGGGAGGGAGGTTGTCTGGCTGCAGAGGCACAGCCGGTGTCAGCCCTTCGGGGAACTGCCCGTGGATGCTTCGGGAATGGGGGCTGCCAACTCAGAACCCCCGTTCCCTGTGGCTGCAGCCAGCCAGGGGGCTCCAGGGTCGGGCGCGCCCGCGGGCCTGGGGGGCTTCTTGCCTGTGTGCAGGGCTTCTACGCACAAGGTGGCACCACATCCCGGCCCAAGGGTGGTGGCAGGAACTCAGGAGGCACTCAGGGACTCAGCAGGGCCCGCCCCTGGGGCAAGGGGTCTGGCAGGCTCCGGGGCAAATGGACTACGGAAGCCGAGAGGGGCCCGTCCGCGCCAAAACCCAAAACGCGCTGCGGCCTCCAGGGACACAGGGGACACAAGTGGCTGTGTGGCTTGCAGTGCCCGACCAGAGGGAGGGAGGTTGTCTGGCTGCTGAGGCGCAGCCGGTGTCAGCCCTTCGGGGAACTGCCCGTGGATGCTTCGGGAATGGGGGCTGCCAACTCAGAACCCCCGTTCCCTGTGGCTGCAGCCAGCCAGGGGGCTCCAGGGTCGGGCGTGCCCGCAGGCCTAGGGGCTTCTTGCCTGTGTGCAGGGCTTCTACGCACAAGGTGGCACCACATCCCGGCCCAAGGGTGGTGGCAGGAACTCAGGAGGCACTCGGGGACTCAGCAGGGCCCGCCCCTGGGGCAAGGGGTCTGGCAGGCCCCGGGGCAAATGGACTACGGAAGCCGAGAGGGGCCCGTCCGCGCCAAAACCCAAAACGCGCTGCGGCCTCCAGGGACACAGGGGACACAAGTGGCTGTGTGGCTTGCAGTGCCCGACCAGAGGGAGGGAGGTTGTCTGGCTGCTGAGGCGCAGCCGGTGTCAGCCCTTCGGGGAACTGCCCGTGGATGCTTCGGGAATGGGGGCTGCCAACTCAGAACCCCCGTTCCCTGTGGCTGCAGCCAGCCAGGGGGCTCCAGGGTCGGGCGCGCCCGCGGGCCTGGGGGGCTTCTTGCCTGTGTGCAGGGCTTCTACGCACAAGGTGGCACCACATCCCGGCCCAAGGGTGGTGGCAGGAACTCAGGAGGCACTCAGGGACTCAGCAGCGCCCGCCCCTGGGGCAAGGGGTCTGGCAGGCTCCGGGGCAAATGGACTACGGAAGCCGAGAGGGGCCCGTCCGCGCCAAAACCCAAAACGCGCTGCGGCCTCCAGGGACACAGGGGACACAAGTGGCTGTGTGGCTTGCAGTGCCCGACCAGAGGGAGGGAGGTTGTCTGGCTGCTGAGGCGCAGCCGGTGTCAGCCCTTCGGGGAACTGCCCGTGGATGCTTCGGGAATGGGGGCTGCCAACTCAGAACCCCCGTTCCCTGTGGCTGCAGCCAGCCAGGGGGCTCCAGGGTTGGGCGCGCCCGCGGGCCTAGGGGCTTCTTGCCTGTGTGCAGGGCTTCTACGCACAAGGTGGCACCACATCCCGGCCCAAGGGTGGTGGCAGAAACTCAGGAGGCGCTCGGGGACTCAGCAGGGCCCGCCCCTGGGGCAAGGGGTCTGGCAGGCTCCGGGGGCAAATGGACTACGGAAGCCGAGTGGGGCCCGTCCGCGCCAAAACCCAAAACGCGCTGCGGCCTCCAGGGACACAGGGGACACAAGTGGCTGTGTGGCTTGCAGTGCCCGACCAGAGGGAGGGAGGTTGTCTGGCTGCTGAGGCGCAGCCGGTGTCAGCCCTTCGGGGAACTGCCCGTGGATGCTTCGGGAATGGGGGCTGCCAACTCAGAACCCCCGTTCCCTGTGGCTGCAGCCAGCCAGGGGGCTCCAGGGTCGGGCGCGCCCGCGGGCCTGGGGGGCTTCTTGCCTGTGTGCAGGGCTTCTACGCACAAGGTGGCACCTCATCCCGGCCCAAGGGTGGTGGCAGGAACCCAGGAGGCGCTTGGGGACTCAGCAGGGCCCGCCCCTGGGGCCAGGGGTCTGGCAAGCTCCGGGGGCAAATGGACTACGGAAGCCGAGAGGGGCCCGTCCGCGCCAAAACCCAAAATGCGCTGCGGCCTCCAGGGACACAGGGGACACAAGTGGCTGTGTGGCTTGCAGTGCCCGACCAGAGGGAGGGAGGTTGTCTGGCTGCTGAGGCGCAGCCGGTGTCAGCCCTTCGGGGAACTGCCCGTGGATGCTTCGGGAATGGGGGCTGCCAACTCAGAACCCCCGTTCCCTGTGGCTGCAGCCAGCCAGGGGGCTCCAGTGTCGGGCGCGCCCGCGGGCCTGGGGGGCTTCTTGCCTGTGTGCAGGGCTTCTACGCACAAGGTGGCACCTCATCCCGGCCCAAGGGTGGTGGCAGGAACTCAGGAGGTGCTCGGGGACTCAGCAGGGCCCGCCTCTGGGGCCAGGGGTCTGGCAGGCTCCGGGGCAAATGGACTACGGAAGCCGAGAGGGGCCCGTCCGCGCCAAAACCCAAAACGCGCTGCGGCCTCCAGGGACAAAGGGGACACAAGTGGCTGTGTGGCTTGCAGTGCCCGACCAGAGGGAGGGAGGTTGTCTGGCTGCTGAGGCGCAGCCGGTGTCAGCCCTTCGGGGAACTGCCCGTGGATGCTTCGGGAATGGGGGCTGCCAACTCAGAACCCCCGTTCCCTGTGGCTGCAGCCAGCCAGGGGGCTCCAGGGTCGGGCGCGCCCGCGGGCCTGGGGGGCTTCTTGCCTGTGTGCAGGGCTTCTACGCACAAGGTGGCACCACATCCCGGCCCAAGGGTGGTGGCAGGAACTCAGGAGGCACTCAGGGACTCAGCAGGGCCCGCCCCTGGGGCAAGGGGTCTGGCAGGCTCCGGGGCAAATGGACTACGGAAGCCGAGAGGGGCCCGTCCGCGCCAAAACCCAAAACGCGCTGCGGCCTCCAGGGACACAGGGGACACAAGTGGCTGTGTGGCTTGCAGTGCCCGACCAGAGGGAGGGAGGTTGTCTGGCTGCTGAGGCGCAGCCGGTGTCAGCCCTTCGGGGAACTGCCCGTGGATGCTTCGGGAATGGGGGCTGCCAACTCAGAACCCCCGTTCCCTGTGGCTGCAGCCAGCCAGGGGGCTCCAGGGTCGGGCGTGCCCGCAGGTGGGGGGCTTCTTGCCTGTGTGCAGGGCTTCTACGCACAAGGTGGCACCACATCCCGGCCCAAGGGTGGTGGCAGGAACTCAGGAGGCACTCAGGGACTCAGCAGGGCCCGCCCCTGGGGCAAGGGGTCTGGCAGGCTCCGGGGCAAATGGACTACGGAAGCCGAGAGGGGCCCGTCCGCGCCAAAACCCAAAACGCGCTGCGGCCTCCAGGGACACAGGGGACACAAGTGGCTGTGTGGCTTGCAGTGCCCGACCAGAGGGAGGGAGGTTGTCTGGCTGCTGAGGCGCAGCCGGTGTCAGCCCTTCGGGGAACTGCCCGTGGATGCTTCGGGAATGGGGGCTGCCAACTCAGAACCCCCGTTCCCTGTGGCTGCAGCCAGCCAGGGGGCTCCAGGGTCGGGCGCGCCCGCGGGCCTAGGGGCTTCTTGCCTGTGTGCAGGGCTTCTACGCACAAGGTGGCACCACATCCCGGCCCAAGGGTGGTGGCAGGAACTCAGGAGGCGCTCGGGGACTCAGCAGGGCCCGCCCCTGGGGCAAGGGGTCTGGCAGGCTCCGGGGCAAATGGACTACGGAAGCCGAGAGGGGCCCGTCCGCGCCAAAACCCAAAATGCGCTGCGGCCTCCAGGGACACAGGGGACACAAGTGGCTGTGTGGCTTGCAGTGCCCGACCAGAGGGAGGGAGATTGTCTGGCTGCTGAGGCGCAGCCGGTGTCAGCCCTTCGGGGAACTGCCCGTGGATGCTTCGGGAATGGGGGCTGCCAACTCAGAACCCCCGTTCCCTGTGGCTGCAGCCAGCCAGGGGGCTCCAGGGTCGGGCGCGCCCGCGGGCCTGGGGGGCTTCTTGCCTGTGTGCAGGGCTTCTACGCACAAGGTGGCACCACATCCCGGCCCAAGGGTGGTGGCAGGAACTCAGGAGGCACTCAGGGACTCAGAAGGGCCCGCCCCTGGGGCAAGGGGTCTGGCAGGCTCCGGGGCAAATGGACTACGGAAGCCGAGAGGGGCCCGTCCGCGCCAAAACCCAAAACGCGCTGCGGCCTCCAGGGACACAGGGGACACAAGTGGCTGTGTGGCTTGCAGTGCCCGACCAGAGGGAGGGAGGTTGTCTGGCTGCTGAGGCGCAGCCGGTGTCAGCCCTTCGGGGAACTGCCCGTGGATGCTTCGGGAATGGGGGCTGCCAACTCAGAACCCCCGTTCCCTGTGGCTGCAGCCAGCCAGGGGGCTCCAGGGTCGGGCGCGCCCGCGGGCCTGGGGGGCTTCTTGCCTGTGTGCAGGGCTTCTACGCACAAGGTGGCACCACATCCCGGCCCAAGGGTGGTGGCAGGAACTCAGGAGGCACTCAGGGACTCAGCAGGGCCCGCCCCTGGGGCAAGGGGTCTGGCAGGCTCCGGGGCAAATGGACTACGGAAGCCGAGAGGGGCCCGTCCGCGCCAAAACCCAAAACGCGCTGCGGCCTCCAGGGACACAGGGGACACAAGTGGCTGTGTGGCTTGCAGTGCCCGACCAGAGGGAGGGAGGTTGTCTGGCTGCTGAGGCGCAGCCGGTGTCAGCCCTTCGGGGAACTGCCCGTGGATGCTTCGGGAATGGGGGCTGCCAACTCAGAACCCACGTTCCCTGTGGCTGCAGCCAGCCAGGGGGCTCCAGGGTCGGGCGTGCCCGCGGGCCTGGGGGGCTTCTTGCCTGTGTGCAGGGCTTCTACGCACAAGGTGGCACCACATCCCGGCCCAAGGGTGGTGGCAGGAACTCAGGAGGCACTCAGGGACTCAGCAGGGCCCGCCCCTGGGGCAAGGGGTCTGGCAGGCTCCGGGGCAAATGGACTACGGAAGCCGAGAGGGGCCCGTCCGCGCCAAAACCCAAAACGCGCTGCGGCCTCCAGGGACACAGGGGACACAAGTGGCTGTGTGGCTTGCAGTGCCCGACCAGAGGGAGGGAGGTTGTCTGGCTGCTGAGGCGCAGCCGGTGTCAGCCCTTCGGGGAACTGCCCGTGGATGCTTCGGGAATGGGGGCTGCCAACTCAGAACCCCCGTTCCCTGTGGCTGCAGCCAGCCAGGGGGCTCCAGGGTCGGGCGCGCCCGCGGGCCTAGGGGCTTCTTGCCTGTGTGCAGGGCTTCTACGCACAAGGTGGCACCACATCCCGGCCCAAGGGTGGTGGCAGGAACTCAGGAGGCGCTCGGGGACTCAGCAGGGCCCGCCCCTGGGGCAAGGGGTCTGGCAGGCTCCGGGGCAAATGGACTACGGAAGCCGAGAGGGGCCCGTCCTCGCCAAAACCCAAAATGCGCTGCGGCCTCCAGGGACACAGGGGACACAAGTGGCTGTGTGGCTTGCAGTGCCCGACCAGAGGGAGGGAGATTGTCTGGCTGCTGAGGCGCAGCCGGTGTCAGCCCTTCGGGGAACTGCCCGTGGATGCTTCGGGAATGGGGGCTGCCAACTCAGAACCCCCATTCCCTGTGGCTGCAGCCAGCCAGGGGGCTCCAGGGTCGGGCGCGCCCGCGGGCCTGGGGGGCTTCTTGCCTGTGTGCAGGGCTTCTACGCACAAGGTGGCACCACATCCCGGCCCAAGGGTGGTGGCAGGAACTCAGGAGGCACTCAGGGACTCAGCAGGGCCCGCCCCTGGGGCAAGGGGTCTGGCAGGCTCCGGGGCAAATGGACTACGGAAGCCGAGAGGGGCCCGTCCGCGCCAAAACCCAAAACGCGCTGCGGCCTCCAGGGACACAGGGGACACAAGTGGCTGTGTGGCTTGCAGTGCCCGACCAGAGGGAGGGAGGTTGTCTGGCTGCTGAGGCGCAGCCGGTGTCAGCCCTTCGGGGAACTGCCCGTGGATGCTTCGGGAATGGGGGCTGCCAACTCAGAACCCCCGTTCCCTGTGGCTGCAGCCAGCCAGGGGGCTCCAGGGTCGGGCGCGCCCGCGGGCCTGGGGGGCTTCTTGCCTGTGTGCAGGGCTTCTACGCACAAGGTGGCACCACATCCCGGCCCAAGGGTGGTGGCAGGAACTCAGGAGGCACTCAGGGACTCAGCAGGGCCCGCCCCTGGGGCAAGGGGTCTGGCAGGCTCCGGGGCAAATGGACTACGGAAGCCGAGAGGGGCCCGTCCGCGCCAAAACCCAAAACGCGCTGCGGCCTCCAGGGACACAGGGGACACAAGTGGCTGTGTGGCTTGCAGTGCCCGACCAGAGGGAGGGAGGTTGTCTGGCTGCTGAGGCGCAGCCGGTGTCAGCCCTTCGGGGAACTGCCCGTGGATGCTTCGGGAATGGGGGCTGCCAACTCAGAACCCCCGTTCCCTGTGGCTGCAGCCAGCCAGGGGGCTCCAGGGTCGGGCGCGCCCGCGGGCCTGGGGGGCTTCTTGCCTGTGTGCAGGGCTTCTATGCACAAGGTGGCACCACATCCCGGCCCAAGGGTGGTGGCAGGAACTCAGGAGGCACTCAGGGACTCAGCAGGGCCCGCCCCTGGGGCAAGGGGTCTGGCAGGCTCCGGGGCAAATGGACTACGGAAGCCGAGAGGGGCCCGTCCGCGCCAAAACCCAAAACGCGCTGCGGCCTCCAGGGACACAGGGGACACAAGTGGCTGTGTGGCTTGCAGTGCCCGACCAGAGGGAGGGAGGTTGTCTGGCTGCTGAGGCGCAGCCGGTGTCAGCCCTTCGGGGAACTGCCCGTGGATGCTTCGGGAATGGGGGCTGCCAACTCAGAACCCCCGTTCCCTGTGGCTGCAGCCAGCCAGGGGGCTCCAGGGTCGGGCGCGCCCGCGGGCCTAGGGGCTTCTTGCCTGTGTGCAGGGCTTCTACGCACAAGGTGGCACCACATCCCGGCCCAAGGGTGGTGGCAGGAACTCAGGAGGCGCTCGGGGACTCAGCAGGGCCCGCCCCTGGGGCAAGGGGTCTGGCAGGCTCCGGGGCAAATGGACTACGGAAGCCGAGAGGGGCCCGTCCGCGCCAAAACCCAAAATGCGCTGCGGCCTCCAGGGACACAGGGGACACAAGTGGCTGTGTGGCTTGCAGTGCCCGACCAGAGGGAGGGAGATTGTCTGTCTGCTGAGGCGCAGCCGGTGTCAGCCCTTCGGGGAACTGCCCGTGGATGCTTCGGGAATGGGGGCTGCCAACTCAGAACCCCCATTCCCTGTGGCTGCAGCCAGCCAGGGGGCTCCAGGGTCGGGCGCGCCCGCGGGCCTGGGGGGCTTCTTGCCTGTGTGCAGGGCTTCTACGCACAAGGTGGCACCACATCCCGGCCCAAGGGTGGTGGCAGGAACTCAGGAGGCACTCAGGGACTCAGCAGGGCCCGCCCCTGGGGCAAGGGGTCTGGCAGGCTCCGGGGCAAATGGACTACGGAAGCCGAGAGGGGCCCGTCCGCGCCAAAACCCAAAACGCGCTGCGGCCTCCAGGGACACAGGGGACACAAGTGGCTGTGTGGCTTGCAGTGCCCGACCAGAGGGAGGGAGGTTGTCTGGCTGCTGAGGCGCAGCCGGTGTCAGCCCTTCGGGGAACTGCCCGTGGATGCTTCGGGAATGGGGGCTGCCAACTCAGAACCCCCGTTCCCTGTGGCTGCAGCCAGCCAGGGGGCTCCAGGGTCGGGCGCGCCCGCGGGCCTGGGGGGCTTCTTGCCTGTGTGCAGGGCTTCTACGCACAAGGTGGCACCACATCCCGGCCCAAGGGTGGTGGCAGGAACTCAGGAGGCACTCAGGGACTCAGCAGGGCCCGCCCCTGGGGCAAGGGGTCTGGCAGGCTCCGGGGCAAATGGACTACGGAAGCCGAGAGGGGCCCGTCCGCGCCAAAACCCAAAACGCGCTGCGGCCTCCAGGGACACAGGGGACACAAGTGGCTGTGTGGCTTGCAGTGCCCGACCAGAGGGAGGGAGGTTGTCTGGCTGCTGAGGCGCAGCCGGTGTCAGCCCTTCGGGGAACTGCCCGTGGATGCTTCGGGAATGGGGGCTGCCAACTCAGAACCCCCGTTCCCTGTGGCTGCAGCCAGCCAGGGGGCTCCAGGGTCGGGCGCGCCCGCGGGCCTAGGGGCTTCTTGCCTGTGTGCAGGGCTTCTACGCACAAGGTGGCACCACATCCCGGCCCAAGGGTGGTGGCAGGAACTCAGGAGGCGCTCGGGGACTCAGCAGGGCCCGCCCCTGGGGCAAGGGGTCTGGCAGGCTCCGGGGCAAATGGACTACGGAAGCCGAGAGGGGCCCGTCCGCGCCAAAACCCAAAATGCGCTGCGGCCTCCAGGGACACAGGGGACACAAGTGGCTGTGTGGCTTGCAGTGCCCGACCAGATGGAGGGAGATTGTCTGGCTGCTGAGGCGCAGCCGGTGTCAGCCCTTCGGGGAACTGCCCGTGGATGCTTCGGGAATGGGGGCTGCCAACTCAGAACCCCCATTCCCTGTGGCTGCAGCCAGCCAGGGGGCTCCAGGGTCGGGCGCGCCCGCGGGCCTGGGGGGCTTCTTGCCTGTGTGCAGGGCTTCTACGCACAAGGTGGCACCACATCCCGGCCCAAGGGTGGTGGCAGGAACTCAGGAGGCACTCAGGGACTCAGCAGGGCCCGCCCCTGGGGCAAGGGGTCTGGCAGGCTCCGGGGCAAATGGACTACGGAAGCCGAGAGGGGCCCGTCCGCGCCAAAACCCAAAACGCGCTGCGGCCTCCAGGGACACAGGGGACACAAGTGGCTGTGTGGCTTGCAGTGCCCGACCAGAGGGAGGGAGGTTGTCTGGCTGCTGAGGCGCAGCCGGTGTCAGCCCTTCGGGGAACTGCCCGTGGATGCTTCGGGAATGGGGGCTGCCAACTCAGAACCCCCGTTCCCTGTGGCTGCAGCCAGCCAGGGGGCTCCAGGGTCGGGCGCGCCCGCGGGCCTGGGGGGCTTCTTGCCTGTGTGCAGGGCTTCTACGCACAAGGTGGCACCACATCCCGGCCCAAGGGTGGTGGCAGGAACTCAGGAGGCACTCAGGGACTCAGCAGGGCCCGCCCCTGGGGCAAGGGGTCTGGCAGGCTCCGGGGCAAATGGACTACGGAAGCCGAGAGGGGCCCGTCCGCGCCAAAACCCAAAACGCGCTGCGGCCTCCAGGGACACAGGGGACACAAGTGGCTGTGTGGCTTGCAGTGCCCGACCAGAGGGAGGGAGGTTGTCTGGCTGCTGAGGCGCAGCCGGTGTCAGCCCTTCGGGGAACTGCCCGTGGATGCTTCGGGAATGGGGGCTGCCAACTCAGAACCCCCGTTCCCTGTGGCTGCAGCCAGCCAGGGGGCTCCAGGGTCGGGCGCGCCCGCGGGCCTGGGGGGCTTCTTGCCTGTGTGCAGGGCTTCTACGCACAAGGTGGCACCACATCCCGGCCCAAGGGTGGTGGCAGGAACTCAGGAGGCACTCAGGGACTCAGCAGGGCCCGCCCCTGGGGCAAGGGGTCTGGCAGGCTCCGGGGCAAATGGACTACGGAAGCCGAGAGGGGCCCGTCCGCGCCAAAACCCAAAACGCGCTGCGGCCTCCAGGGACACAGGGGACACAAGTGGCTGTGTGGCTTGCAGTGCCCGACCAGAGGGAGGGAGGTTGTCTGGCTGCTGAGGCGCAGCCGGTGTCAGCCCTTCGGGGAACTGCCCGTGGATGCTTCGGGAATGGGGGCTGCCAACTCAGAACCCCCGTTCCCTGTGGCTGCAGCCAGCCAGGGGGCTCCAGGGTCGGGCGCGCCCGCGGGCCTAGGGGCTTCTTGCCTGTGTGCAGGGCTTCTACGCACAAGGTGGCACCACATCCCGGCCCAAGGGTGGTGGCAGGAACTCAGGAGGCGCTCGGGGACTCAGCAGGGCCCGCCCCTGGGGCAAGGGGTCTGGCAGGCTCCGGGGCAAATGGACTACGGAAGCCGAGAGGGGCCCGTCCGCGCCAAAACCCAAAATGCGCTGCGGCCTCCAGGGACACAGGGGACACAAGTGGCTGTGTGGCTTGCAGTGCCCGACCAGAGGGAGGGAGATTGTCTGGCTGCTGAGGCGCAGCCGGTGTCAGCCCTTCGGGGAACTGCCCGTGGATGCTTCGGGAATGGGGGCTGCCAACTCAGAACCCCCATTCCCTGTGGCTGCAGCCAGCCAGGGGGCTCCAGGGTCGGGCGCGCCCGCGGGCCTGGGGGGCTTCTTGCCTGTGTGCAGGGCTTCTACGCACAAGGTGGCACCACATCCCGGCCCAAGGGTGGTGGCAGGAACTCAGGAGGCACTCAGGGACTCAGCAGGGCCCGCCCCTGGGGCAAGGGGTCTGGCAGGCTCCGGGGCAAATGGACTACGGAAGCCGAGAGGGGCCCGTCCGCGCCAAAACCCAAAACGCGCTGCGGCCTCCAGGGACACAGGGGACACAAGTGGCTGTGTGGCTTGCAGTGCCCGACCAGAGGGAGGGAGGTTGTCTGGCTGCTGAGGCGCAGCCGGTGTCAGCCCTTCGGGGAACTGCCCGTGGATGCTTCGGGAATGGGGGCTGCCAACTCAGAACCCCCGTTCCCTGTGGCTGCAGCCAGCCAGGGGGCTCCAGGGTCGGGCGCGCCCGCGGGCCTGGGGGGCTTCTTGCCTGTGTGCAGGGCTTCTACGCACAAGGTGGCACCACATCCCGGCCCAAGGGTGGTGGCAGGAACTCAGGAGGCACTCAGGGACTCAGCAGGGCCCGCCCCTGGGGCAAGGGGTCTGGCAGGCTCCGGGGCAAATGGACTACGGAAGCCGAGAGGGGCCCGTCCGCGCCAAAACCCAAAACGCGCTGCGGCCTCCAGGGACACAGGGGACACAAGTGGCTGTGTGGCTTGCAGTGCCCGACCAGAGGGAGGGAGGTTGTCTGGCTGCTGAGGCGCAGCCGGTGTCAGCCCTTCGGGGAACTGCCCGTGGATGCTTCGGGAATGGGGGCTGCCAACTCAGAACCCCCGTTCCCTGTGGCTGCAGCCAGCCAGGGGGCTCCAGGGTCGGGCGCGCCCGCGGGCCTAGGGGCTTCTTGCCTGTGTGCAGGGCTTCTACGCACAAGGTGGCACCACATCCCGGCCCAAGGGTGGTGGCAGGAACTCAGGAGGCGCTCGGGGACTCAGCAGGGCCCGCCCCTGGGGCAAGGGGTCTGGCAGGCTCCGGGGCAAATGGACTACGGAAGCCGAGAGGGGCCCGTCCGCGCCAAAACCCAAAATGCGCTGCGGCCTCCAGGGACACAGGGGACACAAGTGGCTGTGTGGCTTGCAGTGCCCGACCAGAGGGAGGGAGATTGTCTGGCTGCTGAGGCGCAGCCGGTGTCAGCCCTTCGGGGAACTGCCCGTGGATGCTTCGGGAATGGGGGCTGCCAACTCAGAACCCCCATTCCCTGTGGCTGCAGCCAGCCAGGGGGCTCCAGGGTCGGGCGCGCCCGCGGGCCTGGGGGGCTTCTTGCCTGTGTGCAGGGCTTCTACGCACAAGGTGGCACCACATCCCGGCCCAAGGGTGGTGGCAGGAACTCAGGAGGCACTCAGGGACTCAGCAGGGCCCGCCCCTGGGGCAAGGGGTCTGGCAGGCTCCGGGGCAAATGGACTACGGAAGCCGAGAGGGGCCCGTCCGCGCCAAAACCCAAAACGCGCTGCGGCCTCCAGGGACACAGGGGACACAAGTGGCTGTGTGGCTTGCAGTGCCCGACCAGAGGGAGGGAGGTTGTCTGGCTGCTGAGGCGCAGCCGGTGTCAGCCCTTCGGGGAACTGCCCGTGGATGCTTCGGGAATGGGGGCTGCCAACTCAGAACCCCCGTTCCCTGTGGCTGCAGCCAGCCAGGGGGCTCCAGGGTCGGGCGCGCCCGCGGGCCTGGGGGGCTTCTTGCCTGTGTGCAGGGCTTCTACGCACAAGGTGGCACCACATCCCGGCCCAAGGGTGGTGGCAGGAACTCAGGAGGCACTCAGGGACTCAGCAGGGCCCGCCCCTGGGGCAAGGGGTCTGGCAGGCTCCGGGGCAAATGGACTACGGAAGCCGAGAGGGGCCCGTCCGCGCCAAAACCCAAAACGCGCTGCGGCCTCCAGGGACACAGGGGACACAAGTGGCTGTGTGGCTTGCAGTGCCCGACCAGAGGGAGGGAGGTTGTCTGGCTGCTGAGGCGCAGCCGGTGTCAGCCCTTCGGGGAACTGCCCGTGGATGCTTCGGGAATGGGGGCTGCCAACTCAGAACCCCCGTTCCCTGTGGCTGCAGCCAGCCAGGGGGCTCCAGGGTCGGGCGCGCCCGCGGGCCTGGGGGGCTTCTTGCCTGTGTGCAGGGCTTCTACGCACAAGGTGGCACCACATCCCGGCCCAAGGGTGGTGGCAGGAACTCAGGAGGCACTCAGGGACTCAGCAGGGCCCGCCCCTGGGGCAAGGGGTCTGGCAGGCTCCGGGGCAAATGGACTACGGAAGCCGAGAGGGGCCCGTCCGCGCCAAAACCCAAAACGCGCTGCGGCCTCCAGGGACACAGGGGACACAAGTGGCTGTGTGGCTTGCAGTGCCCGACCAGAGGGAGGGAGGTTGTCTGGCTGCTGAGGCGCAGCCGGTGTCAGCCCTTCGGGGAACTGCCCGTGGATGCTTCGGGAATGGGGGCTGCCAACTCAGAACCCCCGTTCCCTGTGGCTGCAGCCAGCCAGGGGGCTCCAGGGTCGGGCGCGCCCGCGGGCCTAGGAGCTTCTTGCCTGTGTGCAGGGCTTCTACGCACAAGGTGGCACCACATCCCGGCCCAAGGGTGGTGGCAGGAACTCAGGAGGCGCTCGGGGACTCAGAAGGGCCCGCCCCTGGGGCAAGGGGTCTGGCAGGCTCCGGGGCAAATGGACTACGGAAGCCGAGAGGGGCCCGTCCGCGCCAAAACCCAAAATGCGCTGCGGCCTCCAGGGACACAGGGGACACAAGTGGCTGTGTGGCTTGCAGTGCCCGACCAGAGGGAGGGAGATTGTCTGGCTGCTGAGGCACAGCCGGTGTCAGCCCTTCGGGGAACTGCCCGTGGATGCTTCGGGAATGGGGGCTGCCAACTCAGAACCCCCATTCCCTGTGGCTGCAGCCAGCCAGGGGGCTCCAGGGTCGGGCGCGCCCGCGGGCCTGGGGGGCTTCTTGCCTGTGTGCAGGGCTTCTACGCACAAGGTGGCACCACATCCCGGCCCAAGGGTGGTGGCAGGAACTCAGGAGGCACTCAGGGACTCAGCAGGGCCCGCCCCTGGGGCAAGGGGTCTGGCAGGCTCCGGGGCAAATGGACTACGGAAGCCGAGAGGGGCCCGTCCGCGCCAAAACCCAAAACGCGCTGCGGCCTCCAGGGACACAGGGGACACAAGTGGCTGTGTGGCTTGCAGTGCCCGAGCAGAGGGAGGGAGGTTGTCTGGCTGCTGAGGCGCAGCCGGTGTCAGCCCTTCGGGGAACTGCCCGTGGATGCTTCGGGAATGGGGGCTGCCAACTCAGAACCCCCGTTCCCTGTGGCTGCAGCCAGCCAGGGGGCTCCAGGGTCGGGCGCGCCCGCGGGCCTGGGGGGCTTCTTGCCTGTGTGCAGGGCTTCTACGCACAAGGTGGCACCACATCCCGGCCCAAGGGTGGTGGCAGGAACTCAGGAGGCACTCAGGGACTCAGCAGGGCCCGCCCCTGGGGCAAGGGGTCTGGCAGGCTCCGGGGCAAATGGACTACGGAAGCCGAGAGGGGCCCGTCCGCGCCAAAACCCAAAACGCGCTGCGGCCTCCAGGGACACAGGGGACACAAGTGGCTGTGTGGCTTGCAGTGCCCGACCAGAGGGAGGGAGGTTGTCTGGCTGCTGAGGCGCAGCCGGTGTCAGCCCTTCGGGGAACTGCCCGTGGATGCTTCGGGAATGGGGGCTGCCAACTCAGAACCCCCGTTCCCTGTGGCTGCAGCCAGCCAGGGGGCTCCAGGGTCGGGCGCGCCCGCGGGCCTGGGGGGCTTCTTGCCTGTGTGCAGGGCTTCTACGCACAAGGTGGCACCACATCCCGGCCCAAGGGTGGTGGCAGGAACTCAGGAGGCACTCAGGGACTCAGCAGGGCCCGCCCCTGGGGCAAGGGGTCTGGCAGGCTCCGGGGCAAATGGACTACGGAAGCCGAGAGGGGCCCGTCCGCGCCAAAACCCAAAACGCGCTGCGGCCTCCAGGGACACAGGGGACACAAGTGGCTGTGTGGCTTGCAGTGCCCGACCAGAGGGAGGGAGGTTGTCTGGCTGCTGAGGCGCAGCCGGTGTCAGCCCTTCGGGGAACTGCCCGTGGATGCTTCGGGAATGGGGGCTGCCAACTCAGAACCCCCGTTCCCTGTGGCTGCAGCCAGCCAGGGGGCTCCAGGGTCGGGCGCGCCCGCGGGCCTAGGAGCTTCTTGCCTGTGTGCAGGGCTTCTACGCACAAGGTGGCACCACATCCCGGCCCAAGGGTGGTGGCAGGAACTCAGGAGGCGCTCGGGGACTCAGCAGGGCCCGCCCCTGGGGCAAGGGGTCTGGCAGGCTCCGGGGCAAATGGACTACGGAAGCCGAGAGGGGCCCGTCCTCGCCAAAACCCAAAATGCGCTGCGGCCTCCAGGGACACAGGGGACACAAGTGGCTGTGTGGCTTGCAGTGCCCGACCAGAGGGAGGGAGATTGTCTGGCTGCTGAGGCGCAGCCGGTGTCAGCCCTTCGGGGAACTGCCCGTGGATGCTTCGGGAATGGGGGCTGCCAACTCAGAACCCCCATTCCCTGTGGCTGCAGCCAGCCAGGGGGCTCCAGGGTCGGGCGCGCCCGCGGGCCTGGGGGGCTTCTTGCCTGTGTGCAGGGCTTCTACGCACAAGGTGGCACCACATCCCGGCCCAAGGGTGGTGGCAGGAACTCAGGAGGCACTCAGGGACTCAGCAGGGCCCGCCCCTGGGGCAAGGGGTCTGGCAGGCTCCGGGGCAAATGGACTACGGAAGCCGAGAGGGGCCCGTCCGCGCCAAAACCCAAAACGCGCTGCGGCCTCCAGGGACACAGGGGACACAAGTGGCTGTGTGGCTTGCAGTGCCCGACCAGAGGGAGGGAGGTTGTCTGGCTGCTGAGGCGCAGCCGGTGTCAGCCCTTCGGGGAACTGCCCGTGGATGCTTCGGGAATGGGGGCTGCCAACTCAGAACCCCCGTTCCCTGTGGCTGCAGCCAGCCAGGGGGCTCCAGGGTCGGGCGCGCCCGCGGGCCTGGGGGGCTTCTTGCCTGTGTGCAGGGCTTCTACGCACAAGGTGGCACCACATCCCGGCCCAAGGGTGGTGGCAGGAACTCAGGAGGCACTCAGGGACTCAGCAGGGCCCGCCCCTGGGCAAGGGGTCTGGCAGGCTTCGGGGCAAATGGACTACGGAAGCCGAGAGGGGCCCGTCCGCGCCAAAACCCAAAACGCGCTGCGGCCTCCAGGGACACAGGGGACACAAGTGGCTGTGTGGCTTGCAGTGCCCGACCAGAGGGAGGGAGGTTGTCTGGCTGCTGAGGCGCAGCCGGTGTCAGCCCTTCGGGGAACTGCCCGTGGATGCTTCGGGAATGGGGGCTGCCAACTCAGAACCCCCGTTCCCTGTGGCTGCAGCCAGCCAGGGGGCTCCAGGGTCGGGCATGCCCGCGGGCCTGGGGGGCTTCTTGCCTGTGTGCAGGGCTTCTACGCACAAGGTGGCACCACATCCCGGCCCAAGGGTGGTGGCAGGAACTCAGGAGGCACTCAGGGACCCAGCAGGGCCCGCCCCTGGGGCAAGGGGTCTGGCAGGCTCCGGGGCAAATGGACTACGGAAGCGAGAGGGGCCCGTCCGCGCCAAAACCCAAAACGCGCTGCGGCCTCCAGGGACACAGGGGACACAAGTGGCTGTGTGGCTTGCAGTGCCCGACCAGAGGGAGGGAGGTTGTCTGGCTGCTGAGGCGCAGCCGGTGTCAGCCCTTCGGGGAACTGCCCGTGGATGCTTCGGGAATGGGGGCTGCCAACTCAGAACCCCCGTTCCCTGTGGCTGCAGCCAGCCAGGGGGCTCCAGGGTCGGGCGCGCCCGCGGGCCTAGGGGCTTCTTGCCTGTGTGCAGGGCTTCTACGCACAAGGTGGCACCACATCCCGGCCCAAGGGTGGTGGCAGGAACTCAGGAGGCGCTCGGGGACTCAGCAGGGCCCGCCCCTGGGGCAAGGGGTCTGGCAGGCTCCGGGGCAAATGGACTACGGAAGCCGAGAGGGGCCCGTCCGCGCCAAAACCCAAAATGCGCTGCGGCCTCCAGGGACACAGGGGACACAAGTGGCTGTGTGGCTTGCAGTGCCCGACCAGAGGGAGGGAGATTGTCTGGCTGCTGAGGCGCAGCCGGTGTCAGCCCTTCGGGGAACTGCCCGTGGATGCTTCGGGAATGGGGGCTGCCAACTCAGAACCCCCATTCCCTGTGGCTGCAGCCAGCCAGGGGGCTCCAGGGTCGGGCGCGCCCGCGGGCCTGGGGGGCTTCTTGCCTGTGTGCAGGGCTTCTACGCACAAGGTGGCACCACATCCCGGCCCAAGGGTGGTGGCAGGAACTCAGGAGGCACTCAGGGACTCAGCAGGGCCCGCCCCTGGGGCAAGGGGTCTGGCAGGCTCCGGGGCAAATGGACTACGGAAGCCGAGAGGGGCCCGTCCGCGCCAAAACCCAAAACGCGCTGCGGCCTCCAGGGACACAGGGGACACAAGTGGCTGTGTGGCTTGCAGTGCCCGACCAGAGGGAGGGAGGTTGTCTGGCTGCTGAGGCGCAGCCGGTGTCAGCCCTTCGGGGAACTGCCCGTGGATGCTTCGGGAATGGGGGCTGCCAACTCAGAACCCCCGTTCCCTGTGGCTGCAGCCAGCCAGGGGGCTCCAGGGTCGGGCGCGCCCGCGGGCCTGGGGGGCTTCTTGCCTGTGTGCAGGGCTTCTACGCACAAGGTGGCACCACATCCCGGCCCAAGGGTGGTGGCAGGAACTCAGGAGGCACTCAGGGACTCAGCAGGGCCCGCCCCTGGGGCAAGGGGTCTGGCAGGCTCCGGGGCAAATGGACTACGGAAGCCGAGAGGGGCCCGTCCGCGCCAAAACCCAAAACGCGCTGCGGCCTCCAGGGACACAGGGGACACAAGTGGCTGTGTGGCTTGCAGTGCCCGACCAGAGGGAGGGAGGTTGTCTGGCTGCTGAGGCGCAGCCGGTGTCAGCCCTTCGGGGAACTGCCCGTGGATGCTTCGGGAATGGGGGCTGCAACTCAGAACCCCCGTTCCCTGTGGCTGCAGCCAGCCAGGGGGCTCCAGGGTCGGGCGCGCCCGCGGGCCTGGGGGGCTTCTTGCCTGTGTGCAGGGCTTCTACGCACAAGGTGGCACCACATCCCGGCCCAAGGGTGGTGGCAGGAACTCAGGAGGCACTCAGGGACTCAGCAGGGCCCGCCCCTGGGGCAAGGGGTCTGGCAGGCTCCGGGGCAAATGGACTACGGAAGCCGAGAGGGGCCCGTCCGCGCCAAAACCCAAAACGCGCTGCGGCCTCCAGGGACACAGGGGACACAAGTGGCTGTGTGGCTTGCAGTGCCCGACCAGAGGGAGGGAGGTTGTCTGGCTGCTGAGGCGCAGCCGGTGTCAGCCCTTCGGGGAACTGCCCGTGGATGCTTCGGGAATGGGGGCTGCCAACTCAGAACCCCCGTTCCCTGTGGCTGCAGCCGGCCAGGGGGCTCCAGGGTCGGGCGCGCCCGCGGGCCTAGGGGCTTCTTGCCTGTGTGCAGGGCTTCTACGCACAAGGTGGCACCACATCCCGGCCCAAGGGTGGTGGCAGGAACTCAGGAGGCGCTCGGGGACTCAGCAGGGCCCGCCCCTGGGGCAAGGGGTCTGGCAGGCTCCGGGGCAAATGGACTACGGAAGCCGAGAGGGGCCCGTCCGCGCCAAAACCCAAAATGCGCTGCGGCCTCCAGGGACACAGGGGACACAAGTGGCTGTGTGGCTTGCAGTGCCCGACCAGAGGGAGGGAGATTGTCTGGCTGCTGAGGCGCAGCCGGTGTCAGCCCTTCGGGGAACTGCCCGTGGATGCTTCGGGAATGGGGGCTGCCAACTCAGAACCCCCATTCCCTGTGGCTGCAGCCAGCCAGGGGGCTCCAGGGTCGGGCGCGCCCGCGGGCCTGGGGGGCTTCTTGCCTGTGTGCAGGGCTTCTACGCACAAGGTGGCACCACATCCCGGCCCAAGGGTGGTGGCAGGAACTCAGGAGGCACTCAGGGACTCAGCAGGGCCCGCCCCTGGGGCAAGGGGTCTGGCAGGCTCCGGGGCAAATGGACTACGGAAGCCGAGAGGGGCCCGTCCGCGCCAAAACCCAAAACGCGCTGCGGCCTCCAGGGACACAGGGGACACAAGTGGCTGTGTGGCTTGCAGTGCCCGACCAGAGGGAGGGAGGTTGTCTGGCTGCTGAGGCGCAGCCGGTGTCAGCCCTTCGGGGAACTGCCCGTGGATGCTTCGGGAATGGGGGCTGCCAACTCAGAACCCCCGTTCCCTGTGGCTGCAGCCAGCCAGGGGGCTCCAGGGTCGGGCGCGCCCGCGGGCCTGGGGGGCTTCTTGCCTGTGTGCAGGGCTTCTACGCACAAGGTGGCACCACATCCCGGCCCAAGGGTGGTGGCAGGAACTCAGGAGGCACTCAGGGACTCAGCAGGGCCCGCCCCTGGGGCAAGGGGTCTGGCAGGCTCCGGGGCAAATGGACTACGGAAGCCGAGAGGGGCCCGTCCGCGCCAAAACCCAAAACGCGCTGCGGCCTCCAGGGACACAGGGGACACAAGTGGCTGTGTGGCTTGCAGTGCCCGACCAGAGGGAGGGAGGTTGTCTGGCTGCTGAGGCGCAGCCGGTGTCAGCCCTTCGGGGAACTGCCCGTGGATGCTTCGGGAATGGGGGCTG
>NW_026909484.1:0-43459 GCF_033115175.1 Lepus europaeus
CCGACCCTGGAGCCCCCTGGCTGGCTGCAGCCACAGGGAACGGGGGTACTGAGTTGGCAGCCCCCATTCCCGAAGCATCCACGGGCAGTTCCCCGAAGGGCTGACACCGGCTGCGCCTCAGCAGCCAGACAACCTCCCTCCCTCTGGTCGGGCACTGCAAGCCACACAGCCACTTGTGTCCCCTGTGTCCCTGGAGGCCCGCAGCGCGTTTTGGGTTTTGGCGCGGACGGGCCCCTCTCGGCTTCCGTAGTCCATTTGCCCCGGAGCCTGCCAGACCCCTTGCCCCAGGGGCGGGCCCTGCTGAGTCCCTGAGTGCCTCCTGAGTTCCTGCCACCACCCTTGGGCCGGGATGTGGTGCCACCTTGTGCGTAGAAGCCCTGCACACAGGCAAGAAGCCCCCCAGGCCCGCGGGCGCGCCCCACCCTGGAGCCCCCTGGCTGGCTGCAGCCACAGGAAACGGGGGTTCTGAGTTGGCAGCCCCCATTCCCTAAGCATCCACGGGCAGTTCCCGAAGGGCTGACACCGGCTGCGCCTCAGCAGCCAGACAACCTCCCTCCCTCTGGTCGGGCACTGCAAGCCACACAGCCACTTGTGTCCCCTGTGTCCCTGGAGGCCGCAGCGCGTTTTGGGTTTTGGCGCGGACGGGCCCCTCTCGGCTTCCGTAGTCCATTTGCCCCGTAGCCTTCCAGACCCCTTGCCCCAGGGGCGGGCCCTGCTGAGTCCCCGAGTGCCTCCTGAGTTCCTGCCACCACCCTTGGGCCGGGATGTGGTGCCACCTTGTGCGTAGAAGCCCTGCACACAGGCAAGAAGCCCCTAGGCCCGCGGGCGCGCCCGACTCTGGAGCCCCCTGGCTGGCTGCAGCCACAGGGAACGGGGGTTCTGAGTTGGCAGCCCCCATTCCCGAAGCATCCACGGGCAGTTCCCCGAAGGGCTGACACCGGCTGCGCCTCAGCAGCCAGACAACCTCCCTCCCTCTGGTCGGGCACTGCAAGCCACACAGCCACTTGTGTCCCCTGTGTCCCTGGAGGCCGCAGCGCGTTTTGGGTTTTGGCGCGGACGGGCCCCTCTCGGCTTCCGTAGTCCATTTGCCCCGGAGCCTGCCAGACCCCTTGGCCAAGGGGCGGGCCCTGCTGAGTCCCTGAGTGCCTCCTGGGTTCCTGCCACCACCCTTGGGCCGGGATGTGGTGCCACCTTGTGCGTAGAAGCCCTGCACACAGGCAAGAAGCCCCCCAGGCCCGCGGGCGCGCCCGACCCTGGAGCCCCCTGGCTGGCTGCAGCCACAGGGAACGGGGATTCTGAGTTGGCAGCCCCCATTCCCGAAGCATCCATGGGCAGTTCCCCGAAGGGCTGACACCGGCTGCGCCTCAGCAGCCAGACAACCTCCCTCCCTCTGGTCGGGCACTGCAAGCCACACAGCCACTTGTGTCCCCTTTGTCCCTGGAGGCCGCAGCGCGTTTTGGGTTTTGGCGCGGACGGGCCCCTCTCGGCTTCCGTAGTCCATTTGCCCCGGAGCCTGCCAGACCCCTGGCCCCAGAGGCGGGCCCTGCTGAGTCCCGAGCGCCTCCTGAGTTCCTGCCACCACCCTTGGGCCGGGATGAGGTGCCACCTTGTGCGTAGAAGCCCTGCACACAGGCAAGAAGCCCCCCAGGCCCGCGGGGCGCGCCCGACCCTGGAGCCCCCTGGCTGGCTGCAGCCACAGGGAACGGGGGTTCTGAGTTGGCAGCCCCCATTCCCGAAGCATCCACGGGCAGTTCCCCGAAGGGCTGACACCGGCTGCGCCTCAGCAGCCAGACAACCTCCCTCCCTCTGGTCGGGCACTGCAAGCCACACAGCCACTTGTGTCCCCTGTGTCCCTGGAGGCCGCAGCGCGTTTTGGGTTTTGGCGCGGACGGGCCCCTCTCGGCTTCCGTAGTCCATTTGCCCCGGAGCCTGCCAGACCCCTTGCCCCAGGGGCGGGCCCTGCTGAGTCCCTGAGTGCCTCCTGAGTTCCTGCCACCACCCTTGGGCCGGGATGTGGTGCCACCTTGTGCGTAGAAGCCCTGCACACAGGCAAGAAGCCCCCCAGGCCCGCGGGCGCGCCCCGACCCTGGAGCCCCCTGGCTGGCTGCAGCCACAGGGAACGGGGGTTCTGAGTTGGCAGCCCCCATTCCCGAAGCATCCACGGGCAGTTCCCCGAAGGGCTGACACCGGCTGCACCTCAGCAGCCAGACAACCTCCCTCCCTCTGGTCGGGCACTGCAAGCCACACAGCCACTTGTGTCCCCTGTGTCCCTGGAGGCCGCAGCGCGTTTTGGGTTTTGGCGCGGACGGGCCCCTCTCGGCTTCCGTAGTCCATTTGCCCCGGAGCCTGCCAGACCCCTTGCCCCAGGGGCGGGCCCTGCTGAGTCCCCGAGTGCCTCCTGAGTTCCTGCCACCACCCTTGGGCCGGGATGTGGTGCCACCTTGTGCGTAGAAGCCCTGCACACAGGCAAGAAGCCCCTAGGCCCGCGGGCGCGCCCGACTCTGGAGCCCCCTGGCTGGCTGCAGCCACAGGGAACGGGGGTTCTGAGTTGGCAGCCCCCATTCCCGAAGCATCCACGGGCAGTTCCCCGAAGGGCTGACACCGGCTGCGCCTCAGCAGCCAGACAACCTCCCCTCCCTCTGGTCGGGCACTGCAAGCCACACAGCCACTTGTGTCCCCTGTGTCCCTGGAGGCCGCAGCGCGTTTTGGGTTTTGGCGCGGACGGGCCCCTCTCGGCTTCCGTAGTCCATTTGCCCCGGAGCCTGCCAGACCCCTTGGCCAAGGGGCGGGCCCTGCTGAGTCCCTGAGTGCCTCCTGGGTTCCTGCCACCACCCTTGGGCCGGGATGTGGTGCCACCTTGTGCGTAGAAGCCCTGCACACAGGCAAGAAGCCCCCCAGGCCCGCGGGCGCGCCCGACCCTGGAGCCCCCTGGCTGGCTGCAGCCACAGGGAACGGGGATTCTGAGTTGGCAGCCCCCATTCCGAAGCATCCATGGGCAGTTCCCCGAAGGGCTGACACCGGCTGCGCCTCAGCAGCCAGACAACCTCCCTCCCTCTGGTCGGGCACTGCAAGCCACACAGCCACTTGTGTCCCCTTTGTCCCTGGAGGCCGCAGCGCGTTTTGGGTTTTGGCGCGGACGGGCCCCTCTCGGCTTCCGTAGTCCATTTGCCCCGGAGCCTGCCAGACCCCTGGCCCCAGAGGCGGGCCCTGCTGAGTCCCCGAGCGCCTCCTGAGTTCCTGCCACCACCCTTGGGCCGGGATGAGGTGCCACCTTGTGCGTAGAAGCCCTGCACACAGGCAAGAAGCCCCCCAGGCCCGCGGGCGCGCCCGACCCTGGAGCCCCCCTGGCTGGCTGCAGCCACAGGGAACGGGGGTTCTGAGTTGGCAGCCCCCATTCCCGAAGCATCCACGGGCAGTTCCCCGAAGGGCTGACACCGGCTGCGCCTCAGCAGCCAGACAACCTCCCTCCCTCTGGTCGGGCACTGCAAGCCACACAGCCACTTGTGTCCCCTGTGTCCCTGGAGGCCGCAGCGCGTTTTGGGTTTTGGCGCGGACGGGCCCCTCTCGGCTTCCGTAGTCCATTTGCCCCGGAGCCTGCCAGACCCCTTGCCCCAGGGGCGGGCCCTGCTGAGTCCCTGAGTGCCTCCTGAGTTCCTGCCACCACCCTTGGGCCGGGATGTGGTGCCACCTTGTGCGTAGAAGCCCTGCACACAGGCAAGAAGCCCCCCAGGCCCGCGGGCGCGCCCGACCCTGGAGCCCCCTGGCTGGCTGCAGCCACAGGGAACGGGGGTTCTGAGTTGGCAGCCCCCATTCCCGAAGCATCCACGGGCAGTTCCCCGAAGGGCTGACACCGGCTGCGCCTCAGCAGCCAGACAACCTCCCTCCCTCTGGTCGGGCACTGCAAGCCACACAGCCACTTGTGTCCCCTTTGTCCCTGGAGGCCGCAGCGCGTTTTGGGTTTTGGCGCGGACGGGCCCCTCTCGGCTTCCGTAGTCCATTTGCCCCGGAGCCTGCCAGACCCCTGGCCCCAGAGGCGGGCCCTGCTGAGTCCCCGAGCGCCTCCTGAGTTCCTGCCACCACCCTTGGGCCGGGATGTGGTGCCACCTTGTGCGTAGAAGCCCTGCACACAGGCAAGAAGCCCCCCAGGCCCGCGGGCGCGCCCGACCCTGGAGCCCCCTGGCTGGCTGCAGCCACAGGGAACGGGGGTTCTGAGTTGGCAGCCCCCATTCCCGAAGCATCCACGGGCAGTTCCCCGAAGGGCTGACACCGGCTGCGCCTCAGCAGCCAGACAACCTCCCTCCCTCTGGTCGGGCACTGCAAGCCACACAGCCACTTGTGTCCCCTGTGTCCCTGGAGGCCGCAGCGCGTTTTGGGTTTTGGCGCGGACGGGCCCCTCTCGGCTTCCGTAGTCCATTTGCCCCGGAGCCTGCCAGACCCCTTGCCCCAGGGGCGGGCCCTGCTGAGTCCCCGAGTGCCTCCTGAGTTCCTGCCACCACCCTTGGGCCGGGATGTGGTGCCACCTTGTGCGTAGAAGCCCTGCACACAGGCAAGAAGCCCCCCAGGCCCGCGGGCGCGCCCGACCCTGGAGCCCCCTGGCTGGCTGCAGCCACAGGGAACGGGGGTTCTGAGTTGGCAGCCCCCATTCCCGAAGCATCCACGGGCAGTTCCCCGAAGGGCTGACACCGGCTGCGCCTCAGCAGCCAGACAACCTCCCTCCCTCTGGTCGGGCACTGCAAGCCACACAGCCACTTGTGTCCCCTGTGTCCCTGGAGGCCGCAGCGCGTTTTGGGTTTTGGCGCGGACGGGCCCCTCTCGGCTTCCGTAGTCCATTTGCCCCGGAGCCTGCCAGACCCCTTGCCCCAGGGGCGGGCCCTGCTGAGTCCCCGAGTGCCTCCTGAGTTCCTGCCACCACCCTTGGGCCGGGATGTGGTGCCACCTTGTGCGTAGAAGCCCTGCACACAGGCAAGAAGCCCCCCAGGCCCCGCGGGCGCGCCCGACCCTGGAGCCCCCTGGCTGGCTGCAGCCACAGGGAACGGGGGTTCTGAGTTGGCAGCCCCCATTCCCGAAGCATCCACGGGCAGTTCCCCGAAGGGCTGACACCGGCTGCGCCTCAGCAGCCAGACAACCTCCCTCCCTCTGGTCGGGCACTGCAAGCCACACAGCCACTTGTGTCCCCTGTGTCCCTGGAGGCCGCAGCGCGTTTTGGGTTTTGGCGCGGACGGGCCCCTCTCGGCTTCCGTAGTCCATTTGCCCCGGCGCCTGCCAGACCCCTTGTCCCAGGGGCGGGCCCTGCTGAGTTCCGGAGTGCCTCCTGAGTTCCTGCCACCACCCTTGGGCCGGGATGTGGTGCCACCTTGTGCGTAGAAGCCCTGCACACAGGCAAGAAGCCCCCAGGCCCGCGGGCGCGCCCGACCCTGGAGCCCCCTGGCTGGCTGCAGCCACAGGGAACGGGGGTTCTGAGTTGGCAGCCCCCATTCCCGAAGCATCCACGGGCAGTTCCCCGAAGGGCTGACACCGGCTGCGCCTCAGCAGCCAGACAACCTCCCTTCCTCTGGTCGGGCACTGCAAGCCACACAGCCACTTGTGTCCCCTGTGTCCCTGGAGGCCGCAGCGCATTTTGGGTTTTGGCGCGGACGGGCCCCTCTCGGCTTCCGTAGTCCATTTGCCCCCGGAGCTTGCCAGACCCCTGGCCCCAGGGGCGGGCCCTGCTGAGTCCCCGAGCGCCTCCTGGGTTCCTGCCACCACCCTTGGGCCGGGATGAGGTGCCACCTTGTGCGTAGAAGCCCTGCACACAGGCAAGAAGCCCCCCAGGCCCGCGGGCGCGCCCGACCCTGGAGCCCCCTGGCTGGCTGCAGCCACAGGGAACGGGGGGTTCTGAGTTGGCAGCCCCCATTCCCGAAGCATCCACGGGCAGTTCCCCGAAGGGCTGACACCGGCTGCGCCTCAGCAGCCAGACAACCTCCCTCCCTCTGGTCGGGCACTGCAAGCCACACAGCCACTTGTGTCCCCTGTGTCCCTGGAGGCCGCAGCGCGTTTTGGGTTTTGGCGCGGACGGGCCCCTCTCGGCTTCCGTAGTCCATTTGTCCCGGAGCCTGCCAGACCCCTTGCCCCAGGGGCGGGCCCTGCTGAGTCCCTGAGTGCCTCCTGAGTTCCTGCCACCACCCTTGGGCCGGGATGTGGTGCCACCTTGTGCGTAGAAGCCCTGCACACAGGCAAGAAGCCCCCCAGGCCCGCGGGCGCGCCCGACCCTGGAGCCCCCTGGCTGGCTGCAGCCACAGGGAACGGGGGTTCTGAGTTGGCAGCCCCCATTCCCGAAGCATCCACGGGCAGTTCCCCGAAGGGCTGACACCGGCTGCGCCTCAGCAGCCAGACAACCTCCCTCCCTCTGGTCGGGCACTGCAAGCCACACAGCCACTTGTGTCCCCTGTGTCCCTGGAGGCCGCAGCGCGTTTTGGGTTTTGGCGCGGACGGGCCCCTCTCGGCTTCCGTAGTCCATTTGCCCCTGGAGCCTGCCAGACCCCTTGCCCCAGGGGCGGGCCCTGCTGAGTCCCCAGGCGCCTCCTGAGTTCCTGCCACCACCCTTGGGCCGGGATGTGGTGCCACCTTGTGCGTAGAAGCCCTGCACACAGGCAAGAAGCCCCTAGGCCCGCGGGCGCGCCCGACCCTGGAGCCCCCTGGCTGGCTGCAGCCACAGGGAACGGGGGTTCTGAGTTGGCAGCCCCCATTCCCGAAGCATCCACGGGCAGTTCCCCGAAGGGCTGACACCGGCTGCGCCTCAGCAGCCAGATAACCTCCCTCCCTCTGGTCGGGCACTGCAAGCCACACAGCCACTTGTGTCCCCTGTGTCCCTGGAGGCCGCAGCGCGTTTTGGGTTTTGGCGTGGACGGGCCCCTCTCGGCTTCCGTAGTCCATTTGCCCTGGAGCCTGCCAAACCCCTGGCCCCAGAGGCGGGCCCTGCTGAGTCCCCGAGCGCCTCCTGAGTTCCTGCCACCACCCTTGGGCCGGGATGAGGTGCCACCTTGTGCGTAGAAGCCCTGCACACAGGCAAGAAGCCCCCCAGGCCCGCGGGCGCGCCCGACCCTGGAGCCCCCTGGCTGGCTGCAGCCACAGGGAACGGGGGTTCTGAGTTGGCAGCCCCCATTCCCGAAGCATCCACGGGCAGTTCCCCGAAGGGCTGACACCGGCTGCGCCTCAGCAGCCAGACAACCTCCCTCCCTCTGGTCGGGCACTGCAAGCCACACAGCCACTTGTGTCCCCTGTGTCCCTGGAGGCCGCAGCGCGTTTTGGGTTTTGGCGCGGACGGGCCCCTCTCGGCTTCCGTAGTCCATTTGCCCTGGAGCCTACCAGACCCCTTGCCCCAGGGGCGGGCCCTGCTGAGTCCCTGAGTGCCTCCTGAGTTCCTGCCACCACCCTTGGGCCGGGATGTGGTGCCATCTTGTGCGTAGAAGCCCTGCACACAGGCAAGAAGCCCCCCAGGCCCGCGGGCGCGCCCGACCCTGGAGCCCCCTGGCTGGCTGCAGCCACAGGGAACGGGGGTTCTGAGTTGGCAGCCCCCATTCCCGAAGCATCCACGGGCAGTTCCCCGAAGGGCTGACACCGGCTGCGCCTCAGCAGCCAGACAACCTCCCTCCCTCTGGTCGGGCACTGCAAGCCACACAGCCACTTGTGTCCCCTGTGTCCCTGGAGGCCGCAGCGCGTTTTGGGTTTTGGCGCGGACGGGCCCCTCTCGGCTTCCGTAGTCCATTTGCCCCGGAGCCTGCCAGACCCCTTGCCCCAGGGGCGGGCCCTGCTGAGTCCCCGAGTGCCTCCTGAGTTCCTGCCACCACCCTTGGGCCGGGATGTGGTGCCACCTTGTGCGTAGAAGCCCTGCACACAGGCAAGAAGCCCCTAGGCCCGCGGGCGCGCCCGAACCTGGAGCCCCCTGGCTGGCTGCAGCCACAGGGAACGGGGGTTCTGAGTTGGCAGCCCCCATTCCGAAGCATCCACGGGCAGTTCCCCGAAGGGCTGACACCGGCTGCGCCTCAGCAGCCAGACAACCTCCCTCCCTCTGGTCGGGCACTGCAAGCCACACAGCCACTTGTGTCCCCTGTGTCCCTGGAGGCCGCAGCGCGTTTTGGGTTTTGGCGCGGACGGGCCCCTCTCGGCTTCCGTAGTCCATTTGCCCCGGAGCCTGCCAGACCCTTGCCCCAGGGGCGGGCCCTGCTGAGTCCCTGAGTGCCTCCTGAGTTCCTGCCACCAACCTTGGGCCGGGATGTGGTGCCACCTTGTGCGTAGAAGCCCTGCACACAGGCAAGAAGCCCCCCAGGCCCGTGGGCGCGCCCGACCCTGGAGCCCCCTGGCTGGCTGCAGCCACAGGGAACGGGGGTTCTGAGTTGGCAGCCCCCATTCCCGAAGCATCCACGGGCAGTTCCCCGAAGGGCTGACACCGGCTGCGCCTCAGCAGCCAGACAACCTCCCTCCCTCTGGTCGGGCACTGCAAGCCACACAGCCACTTGTGTCCCCTTTGTCCTTGGAGGCCGCAGCGCGTTTTGGGTTTTGGCGCGGACGGGCCCCTCTCGGCTTCCGTAGTCCATTTGCCCCGGAGCCTGCCAGACCCCTGGCCCCAGAGGCGGGCCCTGCTGAGTCCCCGAGCGCCTCCTGAATTCCTGCCACCACCCTTGGGCCGGGATGAGGTGCCACCTTGTGCGTAGAAGCCCTGCACACAGGCAAGAAGCCCCCCAGGCCCGCGGGCGCGCCCGACCCTGGAGCCCCCTGGCTGGCTGCAGCCACAGGGAACGGGGGTTCTGAGTTGGCAGCCCCCATTCCCGAAGCATCCACGGGCAGTTCCCCGAAGGGCTGACACCGGCTGCGCCTCAGCAGCCAGACAACCTCCCTCCCTCTGGTCGGGCACTGCAAGCCACACAGCCACTTGTGTGCCCTGTGTCCCTGGAGGCCGCAGCGCGTTTTGGGTTTTGGCGCGGACGGGCCCCTCTCGGCTTCCGTAGTCCATTTGCCCCCGGAGCCTACCAGACCTCTGGCCCCAGGGGCGGGCCCTGCTGAGTCCCTGAGCGCCTCCTGGGTTCCTGCCACCACCCTTGGGCCAGGATGAGGTGCCACCTTGTGCGTAGAAGCCCTGCACACAGGCAAGAAGCCCCCCAGGCCCGCGGGCGTGCCCGACCCTGGAGCCCCCTGGCTGGCTGCAGCCACAGGGAACGGGGGTTCTGAGTTGGCAGCCCCCATTCCCGAAGCATCCACGGGCAGTTCCCCGAAGGGCTGACACCGGCTGTGCCTCTGCAGCCAGACAACCTCCCTCCCTCTGGTCGGGCACTGCAAGCCACACAGCCACTTGTGTCCCCTGTGTCCCTGGAGGCCGCAGCGCGTTTTGGGTTTTGGCGCGGACGGGCCCCTCTCGGCTTCCGTAGTCCATTTGCCCCCGGAGCCTGCCAGACCCCTGGCCCCAAGGGCGGGCCCTGCTGAGTCCCCGAGCGCCTCCTGGGTTCCTGCCACCACCCTTTGGCCGGGATGTGGTGCCACCTTGTGCGTAGAAGCCCTGCACACAGGCAAGAAGCCCCCCAGGCCCGCGGGCGCGCCCGACCCTGGAGCCCCCTGGCTGGCTGCAGCCACAGGGAACGGGGGTTCTGAGTTGGCAGCCCCCATTCCCGAAGCATCCATGGGCAGTTCCCCGAAGGGCTGACACCGGCTGCGCCTCAGCAGCCAGACAACCTCCCTCCCTCTGGTCGGGCACTGCAAGCCACACAGCCACTTGTGTCCCCTTTGTCCCTGGAGGCCGCAGCGCGTTTTGGGTTTTGGCGCGGACGGGCCCCTCTCGGCTTCCGTAGTCCATTTGCCCTGGAGCCTGCCAGACCCCTGGCCCCAGGGGCGGGCCCTGCTGAGTCCCTGAGTGCCTCCTGAGTTCCTGCCACCACCCTTGGGCCGGGATGAGGTGCCACCTTGTGCGTAGAAGCCCTGCACACAGGCAAGAAGCCCCCCAGGCCCGCGGGCGCGCCCGACCCTGGAGCCCCCTGGCTGGCTGCAGCCACAGGGAATGGGGGTTCTTAGTTGGCAGCCCCCATTCCCGAAGAATCCACGGACAGTTCCCCTAAGGGCTGACACCGGCTGCGCCTCAGCAGCCAGACAACCTCCCTCCCTCTGGTCGGGCACTGCAAGCCACACAGCCACTTGTGTCCCCTGTGTCCCTGGAGGCCGCAGCGCGTTTTGGGTTTTGGCGCGGACGGGCCCCTCTCGGCTTCCGTAGTCCATTTGCCCCGGAGCCTGCCAGACCCCTTGCCCCAGGGGCGGGCCCTGCTGAGTCCCCGAGTGCCTCCTGAGTTCCTGCCACCACCCTTGGGCCGGGATGTGGTGCCACCTTGTGCGTAGAAGCCCTGCACACAGGCAAGAAGCCCCTAGGCCCGCGGGCGCGCCCGACCCTGGAGCCCCCTGGCTGGCTGCAGCCACAGGGAACGGGGGTTCTGAGTTGGCAGCCCCCATTCCCGAAGCATCCACGGGCAGTTCCCCGAAGGGCTGACACCGGCTGCGCCTCAGCAGCCAGACAACCTCCCTCCCTCTGGTCGGGCACTGCAAGCCACACAGCCACTTGTGTCCCCTGTGTCCCTGGAGGCCGCAGCGCGTTTTGGGTTTTGGCGCGGACGGGCCCCTCTCGGCTTCCGTAGTCCATTTGCCCCGGAGCCTGCCAGACCCCTTGCCCCAGGGGCGGGCCCTGCTGAGTCCCCGAGTGCCTCCTGAGTTCCTGCCACCACCCTTGGGCCGGGATGTGGTGCCACCTTGTGCGTAGAAGCCCTGCACACAGGCAAGAAGCCCCTAGGCCCGCGGGCGCGCCCGACCCTGGAGCCCCCTGGCTGGCTGCAGCCACAGGGAACGGGGGTTCTGAGTTGGCAGCCCCCATTCCCGAAGCATCCACGTGCAGTTCCCCGAAGGACTGACACCGGCTGCGCCTCAGCAGCCAGACAACCTCCCTCCCTCTGGTCGGGCACTGCAAGCCACACAGCCACTTGTGTCCCCTGTGTCCCTGGAGGCCGCAGCGCGTTTTGGGTTTTGGCGCGGACGGGCCCCTCTCGGCTTCCGTAGTCCATTTGCCCCGGAGCCTGCCAGACCCCTTGCCCCAGGGGCGGGCCCTGCTGAGTCCCTGAGTGCCTCCTGAGTTCCTGCCACCACCCTTGGGCCGGGATGTGGTGCCACCTTGTGCGTAGAAGCCCTGCACACAGGCAAGAAGCCCCCCAGGCCCGTGGGCGCGCCCGACCCTGGAGCCCCCTGGCTGGCTGCAGCCACAGGGAACGGGGGTTCTGAGTTGGCAGCCCCCATTCCCGAAGCATCCACGGGCAGTTCCCCGAAGGGCTGACACCGGCTGCGCCTCAGCAGCCAGACAACCTCCCTCCCTCTGGTCGGGCACTGCAAGCCACACAGCCACTTGTGTCCCCTGTGTCCCTGGAGGCCGCAGCGCATTTTGGGTTTTGGCGCGGACGGGCCCCTCTCGGCTTCCGTAGTCCATTTGCCCCGGAGCCTGCCAGACCCCTTGCCCCAGGGGCGGGCCCTGCTGAGTCCCTGAGTGCCTCCTGAGTTCCTGCCACCACCCTTGGGCCGGGATGTGGTGCCACCTTGTGCGTAGAAGCCCTGCACACAGGCAAGAAGCCCCCCAGGCCCGCGGGCGCGCCCGACCCTGGAGCCCCCTGGCTGGCTGCAGCCACAGGGAACGGGGGTTCTGAGTTGGCAGCCCCCATTCCCGAAGCATCCACGGGCAGTTCCCCGAAGGGCTGACACCGGCTGCGCCTCAGCAGCCAGACAACCTCCCTCCCTCTGGTCGGGCACTGCAAGCCACACAGCCACTTGTGTCCCCTTTGTCCCTGGAGGCCGCAGCGCGTTTTGGGTTTTGGCGCGGACGGGCCCCTCTCGGCTTCCGTAGTCCATTTGCCCCGGAGCCTGCCAGACCCCTGGCCCCAGAGGCGGGCCCTGCTGAGTCCCCGAGCGCCTCCTGAGTTCCTGCCACCACCCTTGGGCCGGGATGAGGTGCCACCTTGTGCGTAGAAGCCCTGCACACAGGCAAGAAGCCCCCCAGGCCCGCGGGCGCGCCCGACCCTGGAGCCCCCTGGCTGGCTGCAGCCACAGGGAACGGGGGTACTGAGTTGGCAGCCCCCATTCCCGAAGCATCCATGGGCAGTTCCCCGTAGGGCTGACACCGGCTGCGCCTCAGCAGCCAGACAACCTCCCTCCCACTGGTCGGGCACTGCAAGCCACACAGCCACTTGTGTCCCCTTTGTCCCTGGAGGCCGCAGCGCGTTTTGGGTTTTGGCACGGACGGGCCCCTCTCGGCTTCCGTAGTCCATTTGCCCCGGAGCCTGCCAGACCCCTGGCCCCAGAGGCGGGCCCTGCTGAGTCCCCGAGCGCCTCCTGAGTTCCTGCCACCACCCTTGGGCCGGGATGAGGTGCCACCTTGTGCGTAGAAGCCCTGCACACAGGCAAGAAGCCCCCCAGGCCCGCGGGCGCGCCCGACCCTGGAGCCCCCTGGCTGGCTGCAGCCACAGGGAACGGGGGTACTGAGTTGGCAGCCCCCATTCCCGAAGCATCCACGGGCAGTTCCCCGAAGGGCTGACACCGGCTGCGCCTCAGCAGCCAGACAACCTCCCTCCCTCTGGTCGGGCACTGCAAGCCACACAGCCACTTGTGTCCCCTGTGTCCCTGGAGGCCGCAGCGCGTTTTGGGTTTTGGCGCGGACGGGCCCCTCTCGGCTTCCGTAGTCCATTTGCCCCGGAGCCTGCCAGACCCCTTGCCCCAGGGGCGGGCCCTGCTGAGTCCCTGAGTGCCTCCTGAGTTCCTGCCACCACCCTTGGGCCGGGATGTGGTGCCACCTTGTGCCTAGAAGCCCTGCACACAGGCAAGAAGCCCCTAGGCCCGCGGGCGCGCCCGACCCTGGAGCCCCCTGGCTGGCTGCAGCCACAGGGAACGGGGGTTCTGAGTTGGCAGCCCCCATTCCCGAAGCATCCACGG
Organism: Lepus europaeus; assembly: GCF_033115175.1. Taxonomy (NCBI): domain Eukaryota; kingdom Metazoa; phylum Chordata; class Mammalia; order Lagomorpha; family Leporidae; genus Lepus; species Lepus europaeus. The sequence goes on from NW_026909484.1 coordinate 12,979, forward strand.
GCAGTTCCCCGAAGGGCTGACACCGGCTGCGCCTCAGCAGCCAGACAACCTCCCTCCCTCTGGTCGGGCACTGCAAGCCACACAGCCACTTGTGTCCCCTGTGTCCCTGGAGGCCGCAGCGCGTTTTGGGTTTTGGCGCGGACGGGCCCCTCTCGGCTTCCGTAGTCCATTTGCCCCGGAGCCTGCCAGACCCCTTGCCCCAGGGGCGGGCCCTGCTGAGTCCCCGAGTGCCTCCTGAGTTCCTGCCACCACCCTTGGGCCGGGATGTGGTGCCACCTTGTGCGTAGAAGCCCTGCACACAGGCAAGAAGCCCCTAGGCCCGCGGGCGCGCCCGACCCTGGAGCCCCCTGGCTGGCTGCAGCCACAGGGAACGGGGGTTCTGAGTTGGCAGCCCCCATTCCCGAAGCATCCACGTGCAGTTCCCCGAAGGACTGACACCGGCTGCGCCTCAGCAGCCAGACAACCTCCCTCCCTCTGGTCGGGCACTGCAAGCCACACAGCCACTTGTGTCCCCTGTGTCCCTTGAGGCCGCAGCGCGTTTTGGGTTTTGGCGCGGACGGGCCCCTCTCGGCTTCCGTAGTCCATTTGCCCCAGAGCCTGCCAGACCCCTTGCCCCAGGGGCGGGCCCTGCTGAGTCCCTGAGTGCCTCCTGAGTTCCTGCCACCACCCTTGGGCCGGGATGTGGTGCCACCTTGTGCGTAGAAGCCCTGCACACAGGCAAGAAGCCCCCCAGGCCCGTGGGCGCGCCCGACCCTGGAGCCCCCTGGCTGGCTGCAGCCACAGGGAACGGGGGTTCTGAGTTGGCAGCCCCCATTCCCGAAGCATCCACGGGCAGTTCCCCGAAGGGCTGACACCGGCTGCGCCTCAGCAGCCAGACAACCTCCCTCCCTCTGGTCGGGCACTGCAAGCCACACAGCCACTTGTGTCCCCTGTGTCCCTGGAGGCCGCAGCGCATTTTGGGTTTTGGCGCGGACGGGCCCCTCTCGGCTTCCGTAGTCCATTTGCCCCGGAGCCTGCCAGACCCCTTGCCCCAGGGGCGGGCCCTGCTGAGTCCCTGAGTGCCTCCTGAGTTCCTGCCACCACCCTTGGGCCGGGATGTGGTGCCACCTTGTGCGTAGAAGCCCTGCACACAGGCAAGAAGCCCCCCAGGCCCGCGGGCGCGCCCGACCCTGGAGCCCCCTGGCTGGCTGCAGCCACAGGGAACGGGGGTTCTGAGTTGGCAGCCCCCATTCCCGAAGCATCCAGGGGAAGTTCCCCGAAGGGCTGACACCGGCTGCGCCTCAGCAGCCAGACAACCTCCCTCCCTCTGGTCGGGCACTGCAAGCCACACAGCCACTTGTGTCCCCTTTGTCCCTGGAGGCCGCAGCGCGTTTTGGGTTTTGGCGCGGACGGGCCCCTCTCGGCTTCCGTAGTCCATTTGCCCCGGAGCCTGCCAGACCCCTGGCCCCAGAGGCGGGCCCTGCTGAGTCCCCGAGCGCCTCCTGAGTTCCTGCCACCACCCTTGGGCCGGGATGAGGTGCCACCTTGTGCGTAGAAGCCCTGCACACAGGCAAGAAGCCCCCCAGGCCCGCGGGCGCGCCCGACCCTGGAGCCCCCTGGCTGGCTGCAGCCACAGGGAACGGGGGTACTGAGTTGGCAGCCCCCATTCCCGAAGCATCCATGGGCAGTTCCCCGTAGGGCTGACACCGGCTGCGCCTCAGCAGCCAGACAACCTCCCTCCCACTGGTCGGGCACTGCAAGCCACACAGCCACTTGTGTCCCCTTTGTCCCTGGAGGCCGCAGCGCGTTTTGGGTTTTGGCACGGACGGGCCCCTCTCGGCTTCCGTAGTCCATTTGCCCCGGAGCCTGCCAGACCCCTGGCCCCAGAGGCGGGCCCTGCTGAGTCCCCGAGCGCCTCCTGAGTTCCTGCCACCACCCTTGGGCCGGGATGAGGTGCCACCTTGTGCGTAGAAGCCCTGCACACAGGCAAGAAGCCCCCCAGGCCCGCGGGCGCGCCCGACCCTGGAGCCCCCTGGCTGGCTGCAGCCACAGGGAACGGGGGTACTGAGTTGGCAGCCCCCATTCCCGAAGCATCCACGGGCAGTTCCCCGAAGGGCTGACACCGGCTGCGCCTCAGCAGCCAGACAACCTCCCTCCCTCTGGTCGGGCACTGCAAGCCACACAGCCACTTGTGTCCCCTGTGTCCCTGGAGGCCGCAGCGCGTTTTGGGTTTTGGCGCGGACGGGCCCCTCTCGGCTTCCGTAGTCCATTTGCCCCGGAGCCTGCCAGACCCCTTGCCCCAGGGGCGGGCCCTGCTGAGTCCCTGAGTGCCTCCTGAGTTCCTGCCACCACCCTTGGGCCGGGATGTGGTGCCACCTTGTGCGTAGAAGCCCTGCACACAGGCAAGAAGCCCCCCAGGCCCGCGGGCGCGCCCCACCCTGGAGCCCCCTGGCTGGCTGCAGCCACAGGAAACGGGGGTTCTGAGTTGGCAGCCCCCATTCCCTAAGCATCCACGGGCAGTTCCCCGAAGGGCTGACACCGGCTGCGCCTCAGCAGCCAGACAACCTCCCTCCCTCTGGTCGGGCACTGCAAGCCACACAGCCACTTGTGTCCCCTGTGTCCCTGGAGGCCGCAGCGCGTTTTGGGTTTTGGCGCGGACGGGCCCCTCTCGGCTTCCGTAGTCCATTTGCCCCGGAGCCTGCCAGACCCCTTGCCCCAGGGGCGGGCCCTGCTGAGTCCCCGAGTGCCTCCTGAGTTCCTGCCACCACCCTTGGGCCGGGATGTGGTGCCACCTTGTGCGTAGAAGCCCTGCACACAGGCAAGAAGCCCCTAGGCCCGCGGGCGCGCCCGACTCTGGAGCCCCCTGGCTGGCTGCAGCCACAGGGAACGGGGGTTCTGAGTTGGCAGCCCCCATTCCCGAAGCATCCACGGGCAGTTCCCCGAAGGGCTGACACCGGCTGCGCCTCAGCAGCCAGACAACCTCCCTCCCTCTGGTCGGGCACTGCAAGCCACACAGCCACTTGTGTCCCCTGTGTCCCTGGAGGCCGCAGCGCGTTTTGGGTTTTGGCGCGGACGGGCCCCTCTCGGCTTCCGTAGTCCATTTGCCCCGGAGCCTGCCAGACCCCTTGGCCAAGGGGCGGGCCCTGCTGAGTCCCTGAGTACCTCCTGGGTTCCTGCCACCACCCTTGGGCCGGGATGTGGTGCCACCTTGTGCGTAGAAGCCCTGCACACAGGCAAGAAGCCCCCCAGGCCCGCGGGCGCGCCCGACCCTGGAGCCCCCTGGCTGGCTGCAGCCACAGGGAACGGGGGTTCTGAGTTGGCAGCCCCCATTCCCGAAGCATCCATGGGCAGTTCCCCGAAGGGCTGACACCGGCTGCGCCTCAGCAGCCAGACAACCTCCCTCCCTCTGGTCGGGCACTGCAAGCCACACAGCCACTTGTGTCCCCTTTGTCCCTGGAGGCCGCAGCGCGTTTTGGGTTTTGGCGCGGACGGGCCCCTCTCGGCTTCCGTAGTCCATTTGCCCCGGAGCCTGCCAGACCCCTGGCCCCAGAGGCGTGCCCTGCTGAGTCCCCGAGCGCCTCCTGAGTTCCTGCCACCACCCTTGGGCCGGGATGAGGTGCCACCTTGTGCGTAGAAGCCCTGCACACAGGCAAGAAGCCCCCCAGGCCCGCGGGCGCGCCCGACCCTGGAGCCCCCTGGCTGGCTGCAGCCACAGGGAACGGGGGTTCTGAGTTGGCAGCCCCCATTCCCGAAGCATCCACGGGCAGTTCCCCGAAGGGCTGACACCGGCTGCGCCTCAGCAGCCAGACAACCTCCCTCCCTCTGGTCGGGCACTGCAAGCCACACAGCCACTTGTGTCCCCTGTGTCCCTGGAGGCCGCAGCGCGTTTTGGGTTTTGGCGCGGACGGGCCCCTCTCGGCTTCCGTAGTCCATTTGCCCCGGAGCCTGCCAGACCCCTTGCCCCAGGGGCGGGCCCTGCTGAGTCCCCGAGTGCCTCCTGAGTTCCTGCCACCACCCTTGGGCCGGGATGTGGTGCCACCTTGTGCGTAGAAGCCCTGCACACAGGCAAGAAGCCCCCCAGGCCCGCGGGCGCGCCCGACCCTGGAGCCCCCTGGCTGGCTGCAGCCACAGGGAACGGGGGTTCTGAGTTGGCAGCCCCCATTCCCGAAGCATCCACGGGCAGTTCCCCGAAGGGCTGACACCGGCTGTGCCTCTGCAGCCAGACAACCTCCCTCCCTCTGGTCGGGCACTGCAAGCCACACAGCCACTTGTGTCCCCTGTGTCCCTGGAGGCCGCAGCGCGTTTTGGGTTTTGGCGCGGACGGGCCCCTCTCGGCTTCCGTAGTCCATTTGCCCCCGGAGCCTACCAGACCCCTGGCCCCAGGGGCGGGCCCTGCTGAGTCCCCGAGCGCCTCCTGGGTTCCTGCCACCACCCTTGGGCCGGGATGAGGTGCCACCTTGTGCGTAGAAGCCCTGCACACAGGCAAGAAGCCCCCCAGGCCCGCGGGCGCGCCCGACCCTGGAGCCCCCTGGCTGGCTGCAGCCACAGGGAACGGGGGTTCTGAGTTGGCAGCCCCCATTCCCGAAGCATCCACGGGCAGTTCCCCGAAGGGCTGACACCGGCTGTGCCTCTGCAGCCAGACAACCTCCCTCCCTCTGGTCGGGCACTGCAAGCCACACAGCCACTTGTGTCCCCTGTGTCCCTGGAGGCCGCAGCGCGTTTTGGGTTTTGGCGCGGACGGGCCCCTCTCGGCTTCCGTAGTCCATTTGCCCCCGGAGCCTACCAGACCCCTGGCCCCAGGGGCGGGCCCTGCTGAGTCCCCGAGCGCCTCCTGGGTTCCTGCCACCACCCTTGGGCCGGGATGAGGTGCCACCTTGTGCGTAGAAGCCCTGCACACAGGCAAGAAGCCCCCCAGGCCCGCGGGCGCGCCCGACCCTGGAGCCCCCTGGCTGGCTGCAGCCACAGGGAACGGGGGTTCTGAGTTGGCAGCCCCCATTCCCGAAGCATCCACGGGCAGTTCCCCGAAGGGCTGACACCGGCTGCGCCTCAGCAGCCAGACAACCTCCCTCCCTCTGGTCGGGCACTGCAAGCCACACAGCCACTTGTGTCCCCTGTGTCCCTGGAGGCCGCAGCGCGTTTTGGGTTTTGGCGCGGACGGGCCCCTCTCGGCTTCCGTAGTCCATTTGCCCCGGAGCCTGCCAGACCCCTGGCCCCAGAGGCGGGCCCTGCTGAGTCCCCGAGCGCCTCCTGAGTTCCTGCCACCACCCTTGGGCCGGGATGAGGTGCCACCTTGTGCGTAGAAGCCCTGCACACAGGCAAGAAGCCCCCCAGGCCCGCGGGCGCGCCCGACCCTGGAGCCCCCTGGCTGGCTGCAGCCACAGGGAACGGGGGTACTGAGTTGGCAGCCCCCATTCCCGAAGCATCCACGGGCAGTTCCCCGAAGGGCTGACACCGGCTGCGCCTCAGCAGCCAGACAACCTCCCTCCCTCTGGTCGGGCACTGCAAGCCACACAGCCACTTGTGTCCCCTGTGTCCCTGGAGGCCGCAGCGCGTTTTGGGTTTTGGCGCGGACGGGCCCCTCTCGGCTTCCGTAGTCCATTTGCCCCGGAGCCTGCCAGACCCCTTGCCCCAGGGGCGGGCCCTGCTGAGTCCCTGAGTGCCTCCTGAGTTCCTGCCACCACCCTTGGGCCGGGATGTGGTGCCACCTTGTGCGTAGAAGCCCTGCACACAGGCAAGAAGCCCCCCAGGCCCGCGGGCGCGCCCGACCCTGGAGCCCCCTGGCTGGCTGCAGCCACAGGGAACGGGGGTTCTGAGTTGGCAGCCCCCATTCCAGAAGCATCCACGGGCAGTTCCCCGAAGGGCTGACACCGGCTGCGCCTCAGCAGCCAGACAACCTCCGTCCCTCTGGTCGGGCACTGCAAGCCACACAGCCACTTGTGTCCCCTGTGTCCCTGGAGGCCGCAGCGCGTTTTGGGTTTTGGCGCGGACGGGCCCCTCTCGGCTTCCGTAGTCCATTTGCCCCGGAGCCTGCCAGACCCCTTGCCCCAGGGGCGGGCCCTGCTGAGTCCCCGAGTGCCTCCTGAGTTCCTGCCACCACCCTTGGGCCGGGATGTGGTGCCACCTTGTGCGTAGAAGCCCTGCACACAGGCAAGAAGCCCCCCAGGCCCGCGGGCGCGCCCGACTCTGGAGCCCCCTGGCTGGCTGCAGCCACAGGGAACGGGGGTTCTGAGTTGGCAGCCCCCATTCCCGAAGCATCCACGGGCAGTTCCCCGAAGGGCTGACACCGGCTGCGGCTCAGCAGCCAGACAACCTCCCTCCCTCTGGTCGGGCACTGCAAGCCACACAGCCACTTGTGTCCCCTGTGTCCCTGGAGGCCGCAGCGCGTTTTGGGTTTTGGCGCGGACGGGCCCCTCTCGGCTTCCGTAGTCCATTTGCCCCGGAGCCTGCCAGACCCCTTGCCCCAGGGGCGGGCCCTGCTGAGTCCCTGAGTGCCTCCTGGGTTCCTGCCACCACCCTTGGGCCGGGATGTGGTGCCACCTTGTGCGTAGAAGCCCTGCACACAGGCAAGAAGCCCCCCAGGCCCGCGGGCGCGCCCGACCCTGGAGCCCCCTGGCTGGCTGCAGCCACAGGGAACGGGGGTTCTGAGTTGGCAGCCCCCATTCCCGAAGCATCCACGGGCAGTTCCCCGAAGGGCTGACACCGGCTGCGCCTCAGCAGCCAGACAACCTCCCTCCCTCTGGTCGGGCACTGCAAGCCACACAGCCACTTGTGTCCCCTGTGTCCCTGGAGGCCGCAGCGCGTTTTGGGTTTTGGCGCGGACGGGCCCCTCTCGGCTTCCGTAGTCCATTTGCCCCGGAGCCTGCCAGACCCCTTGCCCCAGGGGCGGGCCCTGCTGAGTCCCCGAGTGCCTCCTGAGTTCCTGCCACCACCCTTGGGCCGGGATGTGGTGCCACCTTGTGCGTAGAAGCCCTGCACACAGGCAAGAAGCCCCCCAGGCCCGCGGGCGCGCCTGACCCTGGAGCCCCCTGGCTGGCTGCAGCCACAGGGAACGGGGGTTCTGAGTTGGCAGCCCCCATTCCCGAAGCATCCACGTGCAGTTCCCCGAAGGACTGACACCGGCTGCGCCTCAGCAGCCAGACAACCTCCCTCCCTCTGGTCGGGCACTGCAAGCCACACAGCCACTTGTGTCCCCTGTGTCCCTGGAGGCCGCAGCGCGTTTTGGGTTTTGGCGCGGACGGGCCCCTCTCGGCTTCCGTAGTCCATTTGCCCCAGAGCCTGCCAGACCCCTTGCCCCAGGGGCGGGCCATGCTGAGTCCCTGAGTGCCTCCTGAGTTCCTGCCACCACCCTTGGGCCGGGATGTGGTGCCACCTTGTGCGTAGAAGCCCTGCACACAGGCAAGAAGCCCCCCAGGCCTGTGGGCGCGCCCGACCCTGGAGCCCCCTGGCTGGCTGCAGCCACAGGAAACGGGGGTTCTGAGTTGGCAGCCCCCATTCCCGAAGCATCCACGGGCAGTTCCCCGAAGGGCTGACACCGGCTGCGCCTCAGCAGCCAGACAACCTCCCTCCCTCTGGTCGGGCACTGCAAGCCACACAGCCACTTGTGTCCCCTGTGTCCCTGGAGGCCGCAGCGCATTTTGGGTTTTGGCGCGGACGGGCCCCTCTCGGCTTCCGTAGTCCATTTGCCCCGGAGCCTGCCAGACCCCTTGCCCCAGGGGAGGGCCCTGCTGAGTCCCTGAGTGCCTCCTGAGTTCCTGCCACCACCCTTGGGCCGGGATGTGGTGCCACCTTGTGCGTAGAAGCCCTGCACACAGGCAAGAAGCCCCCCAGGCCCGCGGGCGCGCCCGACCCTGGAGCCCCCTGGCTGGCTGCAGCCACAGGGAACGGGGGTTCTGAGTTGGCAGCCCCCATTCCCGAAGCATCCACGGGCAGTTCCCCGAAGGGCTGACACCGGCTGCGCCTCAGCAGCCAGACAACCTCCCTCCCTCTGGTCGGGCACTGCAAGCCACACAGCCACTTGTGTCCCCTTTGTCCCTGGAGGCCGCAGCGCGTTTTGGGTTTTGGCGCGGACGGGCCCCTCTCGGCTTCCGTAGTCCATTTGCCCCGGAGCCTGCCAGACCCCTGGCCCCAGAGGCGGGCCCTGCTGAGTCCCCGAGCGCCTCCTGAGTTCCTGCCACCACCCTTGGGCCGGGATGAGGTGCCACCTTGTGCGTAGAAGCCCTGCACACAGGCAAGAAGCCCCCCAGGCCCGCGGGCGCGCCCGACCCTGGAGCCCCCTGGCTGGCTGCAGCCACAGGGAACGGGGGTACTGAGTTGGCAGCCCCCATTCCCGAAGCATCCATGGGCAGTTCCCCGTAGGGCTGACACCGGCTGCGCCTCAGCAGCCAGACAACCTCCCTCCCACTGGTCGGGCACTGCAAGCCACACAGCCACTTGTGTCCCCTTTGTCCCTGGAGGCCGCAGCGCGTTTTGGGTTTTGGCACGGACGGGCCCCTCTCGGCTTCCGTAGTCCATTTGCCCCGGAGCCTGCCAGACCCCTGGCCCCAGAGGCGGGCCCTGCTGAGTCCCCGAGCGCCTCCTGAGTTCCTGCCACCACCCTTGGGCCGGGATGAGGTGCCACCTTGTGCGTAGAAGCCCTGCACACAGGCAAGAAGCCCCCCAGGCCCGCGGGCGCGCCCGACCCTGGAGCCCCCTGGCTGGCTGCAGCCACAGGGAACGGGGGTACTGAGTTGGCAGCCCCCATTCCCGAAGCATCCACGGGCAGTTCCCCGAAGGGCTGACACCGGCTGCGCCTCAGCAGCCAGACAACCTCCCTCCCTCTGGTCGGGCACTGCAAGCCACACAGCCACTTGTGTCCCCTGTGTCCCTGGAGGCCGCAGCGCGTTTTGGGTTTTGGCGCGGACGGGCCCCTCTCGGCTTCCGTAGTCCATTTGCCCCGGAGCCTGCCAGACCCCTTGCCCCAGGGGCGGGCCCTGCTGAGTCCCTGAGTGCCTCCTGAGTTCCTGCCACCACCCTTGGGCCGGGATGTGGTGCCACCTTGTGCGTAGAAGCCCTGCACACAGGCAAGAAGCCCCCCAGGCCCGCGGGCGCGCCCCACCCTGGAGCCCCCTGGCTGGCTGCAGCCACAGGAAACGGGGGTTCTGAGTTGGCAGCCCCCATTCCCTAAGCATCCACGGGCAGTTCCCCGAAGGGCTGACACCGGCTGCGCCTCAGCAGCCAGACAACCTCCCTCCCTCTGGTCGGGCACTGCAAGCCACACAGCCACTTGTGTCCCCTGTGTCCCTGGAGGCCGCAGCGCGTTTTGGGTTTTGGCGCGGACGGGCCCCTCTCGGCTTCCGTAGTCCATTTGCCCCGGAGCCTGCCAGACCCCTTGCCCCAGGGGCGGGCCCTGCTGAGTCCCCGAGTGCCTCCTGAGTTCCTGCCACCACCCTTGGGCCGGGATGTGGTGCCACCTTGTGCGTAGAAGCCCTGCACACAGGCAAGAAGCCCCTAGGCCCGCGGGCGCGTCCGACTCTGGAGCCCCCTGGCTGGCTGCAGCCACAGGGAACGGGGGTACTGAGTTGGCAGCCCCCATTCCCGAAGCATCCACGGGCAGTTCCCCGAAGGGCTGACACCGGCTGCGCCTCAGCAGCCAGACAACCTCCCTCCCTCTGGTCGGGCACTGCAAGCCACACAGCCACTTGTGTCCCCTGTGTCCCTGGAGGCCGCAGCGCGTTTTGGGTTTTGGCGCGGACGGGCCCCTCTCGGCTTCCGTAGTCCATTTGCCCCGGAGCCTGCCAGACCCCTTGGCCAAGGGGCGGGCCCTGCTGAGTCCCTGAGTGCCTCCTGGGTTCCTGCCACCACCCTTGGGCCGGGATGTGGTGCCACCTTGTGCGTAGAAGCCCTGCACACAGGCAAGAAGCCCCCCAGGCCCGCGGGCGCGCCCGACCCTGGAGCCCCCTGGCTGGCTGCAGCCACAGGGAACGGGGGTTCTGAGTTGGCAGCCCCCATTCCCGAAGCATCCATGGGCAGTTCCCCGAAGGGCTGACACCGGCTGCGCCTCAGCAGCCAGACAACCTCCCTCCCTCTGGTCGGGCACTGCAAGCCACACAGCCACTTGTGTCCCCTTTGTCCCTGGAGGCCGCAGCGCGTTTTGGGTTTTGGCGCGGACGGGCCCCTCTCGGCTTCCGTAGTCCATTTGCCCCGGAGCCTGCCAGACCCCTGGCCCCAGAGGCGGGCCCTGCTGAGTCCCCGAGCGCCTCCTGAGTTCCTGCCACCACCCTTGGGCCGGGATGAGGTGCCACCTTGTGCGTAGAAGCCCTGCACACAGGCAAGAAGCCCCCCAGGCCCGCGGGCGCGCCCGACCCTGGAGCCCCCTGGCTGGCTGCAGCCACAGGGAACGGGGGTTCTGAGTTGGCAGCCCCCATTCCCGAAGCATCCACGGGCAGTTCCCCGAAGGGCTGACACCGGCTGCGCCTCAGCAGCCAGACAACCTCCCTCCCTCTGGTCGGGCACTGCAAGCCACACAGCCACTTGTGTCCCCTGTGTCCCTGGAGGCCGCAGCGCGTTTTGGGTTTTGGCGCGGACGGGCCCCTCTTGGCTTCCGTAGTCCATTTGCCCCGGAGCCTGCCAGACCCCTTGCCCCAGGGGCGGGCCCTGCTGAGTCCCCGAGTGCCTCCTGAGTTCCTGCCACCACCCTTGGGCCGGGATGTGGTGCCACCTTGTGCGTAGAAGCCCTGCACACAGGCAAGAAGCCCCTAGGCCCGCGGGCGCGCCCGACTCTGGAGCCCCCTGGCTGGCTGCAGCCACAGGGAACGGGGGTTCTGAGTTGGCAGCCCCCATTCCCGAAGCATCCACGGGCAGTTCCCCGAAGGGCTGACACCGGCTGCGCCTCAGCAGCCAGACAACCTCCCTCCCTCTGGTCGGGCACTGCAAGCCACACAGCCACTTGTGTCCCCTGTGTCCCTGGAGGCCGCAGCGCGTTTTGGGTTTTGGCGCGGACGGGCCCCTCTCGGCTTCCGTAGTCCATTTGCCCCGGAGCCTGCCAGACCCCTTGCCCCAGGGGCGGGCCCTGCTGAGTCCCTGAGTGCCTCCTGAGTTCCTGCCACCACCCTTGGGCCGGGATGTGGTGCCACCTTGTGCGTAGAAGCCCTGCACACAGGCAAGAAGCCCCCCAGGCCCGCGGGCGCGCCCGACCCTGGAGCCCCCTGGCTGGCTGCAGCCACAGGGAACGGGGGTTCTGAGTTGGCAGCCCCCATTCCCGAAGCATCCACGGGCAGTTCCCCGAAGGGCTGACACCGGCTGCGCCTCAGCAGCCAGACAACCTCCCTCCCTCTGGTCGGGCACTGCAAGCCACACAGCCACTTGTGTCCCCTTTGTCCCTGGAGGCCGCAGCGCGTTTTGGGTTTTGGCGCGAACGGGCCCCTCTCGGCTTCCGTAGTCCATTTGCCCCGGAGCCTGCCAGACCCCTGGCCCCAGAGGCGGGCCCTGCTGAGTCCCCGAGCGCCTCCTGAGTTCCTGCCACCACCCTTGGGCCGGGATGTGGTGCCACCTTGTGCGTAGAAGCCCTGCACACAGGCAAGAAGCCCCCCAGGCCCGCGGGCGCGCCCGACCCTGGAGCCCCCTGGCTGGCTGCAGCCACAGGGAACGGGGGTTCTGAGTTGGCAGCCCCCATTCCCGAAGCATCCACGGGCAGTTCCCCGAAGGGCTGACACCGGCTGCGCCTCAGCAGCCAGACAACCTCCCTCCCTCTGGTCGGGCACTGCAAGCCACACAGCCACTTGTGTCCCCTGTGTCCCTGGAGGCCGCAGCGCGTTTTGGGTTTTGGCGCGGACGGGCCCCTCTCGGCTTCCGTAGTCCATTTGCCCCGGCGCCTGCCAGACCCCTTGCCCCAGGGGCGGGCCCTGCTGAGTTCCGGAGTGCCTCCTGAGTTCCTGCCACCACCCTTGGGCCGGGATGTGGTGCCACCTTGTGCGTAGAAGCCCTGCACACAGGCAAGAAGACCCCCAGGCCCGCGGGCGCGTCCGACCCTGGAGCCCCCGGGCTGGCTGCAGCCACAGGGAACGGGGGTTCTGAGTTGGCAGCCCCCATTCCCGAAGCATCCACGGGCAGTTCCCCGAAGGGCTGACACCGGCTGCGCCTCAGCAGCCAGACAACCTCCCTCCCTCTGGTCGGGCACTGCAAGCCACACAACCACTTGTGTCCCCTGTGTCCCTGGAGGGCGCAGCGCATTTTGGGTTTTGGCGCGGACGGGCCCCTCTCGGCTTCCGTAGTCCATTTGCCCCCGGAGCTTGCCAGACCCCTGGCCCCAGGGGCGGGCCCTGCTGAGTCCCCGAGCGCCTCCTGGGTTCCTGCCACCACCCTTGGGCCGGGATGAGGTGCCACCTTGTGCGTAGAAGCCCTGCACACAGGCAAGAAGCCCCCCAGGCCCGCGGGCGCGCCCGACCCTGGAGCCCCCTGGCTGGCTGCAGCCACAGGGAACGGGGGTTCTGAGTTGGCAGCCCCCATTCCCGAAGCATCCACGGGCAGTTCCCCGAAGGGCTGACACCGGCTGCGCCTCAGCAGCCAGACAACCTCCCTCCCTCTGGTCGGGCACTGCAAGCCACACAGCCACTTGTGTCCCCTGTGTCCCTGGAGGCCGCAGCGCGTTTTGGGTTTTGGCGCGGACGGGCCCCTCTCGGCTTCCGTAGTCCATTTGCCCCGGAGCCTGCCAGACCCCTTGCCCCAGGGGCGGGCCCTGCTGAGTCCCTGAGTGCCTCCTGAGTTCCTGCCACCACCCTTGGGCCGGGATGTGGTGCCACCTTGTGCGTAGAAGCCCTGCACACAGGCAAGAAGCCCCCCAGGCCCGCGGGCGCGCCCGACCCTGGAGCCCCCTGGCTGGCTGCAGCCACAGGGAACGGGGGTTCTGAGTTGGCAGCCCCCATTCCCGAAGCATCCACGGGCAGTTCCCCGAAGGGCTGACACCGGCTGCGCCTCAGCAGCCAGACAACCTCCCTCCCTCTGGTCGGGCACTGCAAGCCACACAGCCACTTGTGTCCCCTGTGTCCCTGGAGGCCGCAGCGCGTTTTGGGTTTTGGCGCGGACGGGCCCCTCTCGGCTTCCGTAGTCCATTTGCCCCGGAGCCTGCCAGACCCCTTGCCCCAGGGGCGGGCCCTGCTGAGTCCCCAGGCGCCTCCTGAGTTCCTGCCACCACCCTTGGGCCGGGATGTGGTGCCACCTTGTGCGTAGAAGCCCTGCACACAGGCAAGAAGCCCCTAGGCCCGCGGGCGCGCCCGACCCTGGAGCCCCCTGGCTGGCTGCAGCCACAGGGAACGGGGGTTCTGAGTTGGCAGCCCCCATTCCCGAAGCATCCACGGGCAGTTCCCCGAAGGGCTGACACCGGCTGCGCCTCAGCAGCCAGATAACCTCCCTCCCTCTGGTCGGGCACTGCAAGCCACACAGCCACTTGTGTCCCCTGTGTCCCTGGAGGCCGCAGCGCGTTTTGGGTTTTGGCGTGGACGGGCCCCTCTCGGCTTCCGTAGTCCATTTGCCCTGGAGCCTGCCAGACCCCTGGCCCCAGAGGCGGGCCCTGCTGAGTCCCCGAGCGCCTCCTGAGTTCCTGCCACCACCCTTGGGCCGGGATGAGGTGCCACCTTGTGCGTAGAAGCCCTGCACACAGGCAAGAAGCCCCCCAGGCCCGCGGGCGCGCCCGACCCTGGAGCCCCCTGGCTGGCTGCAGCCACAGGGAACGGGGGTTCTGAGTTGGCAGCCCCCATTCCCGAAGCATCCACGGGCAGTTCCCCGAAGGGCTGACACCGGCTGCGCCTCAGCAGCCAGACAACCTCCCTCCCTCTGGTCGGGCACTGCAAGCCACACAGCCACTTGTGTCCCCTGTGTCCCTGGAGGCCGCAGCGCGTTTTGGGTTTTGGCGCGGACGGGCCCCTCTCGGCTTCCGTAGTCCATTTGCCCCGGAGCCTGCCAGACCCCTTGCCCCAGGGGCGGGCCCTGCTGAGTCCCTGAGTGCCTCCTGAGTTCCTGCCACCACCCTTGGGCCGGGATGTGGTGCCATCTTGTGCGTAGAAGCCCTGCACACAGGCAAGAAGCCCCCCAGGCCCGCGGGCGCGCCCGACCCTGGAGCCCCCTGGCTGGCTGCAGCCACAGGGAACGGGGGTTCTGAGTTGGCAGCCCCCATTCCCGAAGCATCCACGGGCAGTTCCCCGAAGGGCTGACACCGGCTGCGCCTCAGCAGCCAGACAACCTCCCTCCCTCTGGTCGGGCACTGCAAGCCACACAGCCACTTGTGTCCCCTGTGTCCCTGGAGGCCGCAGCGCGTTTTGGGTTTTGGCGCGGACGGGCCCCTCTCGGCTTCCGTAGTCCATTTGCCCCGGAGCCTGCCAGACCCCTTGCCCCAGGGGCGGGCCCTGCTGAGTCCCTGAGTGCCTCCTGAGTTCCTGCCACCACCCTTGGGCCGGGATGTGGTGCCACCTTGTGCGTAGAAGCCCTGCACACAGGCAAGAAGCCCCTAGGCCCGCGGGCGCGCCCGACTCTGGAGCCCCCTGGCTGGCTGCAGCCACAGGGAACGGGGGTTCTGAGTTGGCAGCCCCCATTCCCGAAGCATCCACGGGCAGTTCCCCGAAGGGCTGACACCGGCTGCGCCTCAGCAGCCAGACAACCTCCCTCCCTCTGGTCGGGCACTGCAAGCCACACAGCCACTTGTGTCCCCTGTGTCCCTGGAGGCCGCAGCGCGTTTTGGGTTTTGGCGCGGACGGGCCCCTCTCGGCTTCCGTAGTCCATTTGCCCCGGAGCCTGCCAGACCCCTTGGCCAAGGGGCGGGCCCTGCTGAGTCCCTGAGTGCCTCCTGGGTTCCTGCCACCACCCTTGGGCCGGGATGTGGTGCCACCTTGTGCGTAGAAGCCCTGCACACAGGCAAGAAGCCCCCCAGGCCCGCGGGCGCGCCCGACCCTGGAGCCCCCTGGCTGGCTGCAGCCACAGGGAACGGGGGTTCTGAGTTGGCAGCCCCCATTCCCGAAGCATCCATGGGCAGTTCCCCGAAGGGCTGACACCGGCTGCGCCTCAGCAGCCAGACAACCTCCCTCCCTCTGGTCGGGCACTGCAAGCCACACAGCCACTTGTGTCCCCTTTGTCCCTGGAGGCCGCAGCGCGTTTTGGGTTTTGGCGCGGACGGGCCCCTCTCGGCTTCCGTAGTCCATTTGCCCCGGAGCCTGCCAGACCCCTGGCCCCAGAGGCGGGCCCTGCTGAGTCCCCGAGCGCCTCCTGAGTTCCTGCCACCACCCTTGGGCCGGGATGAGGTGCCACCTTGTGCGTAGAAGCCCTGCACACAGGCAAGAAGCCCCCCAGGCCCGCGGGCGCGCCCGACCCTGGAGCCCCCTGGCTGGCTGCAGCCACAGGGAACGGGGGTTCTGAGTTGGCAGCCCCCATTCCCGAAGCATCCACGGGCAGTTCCCCGAAGGGCTGACACCGGCTGCGCCTCAGCAGCCAGACAACCTCCCTCCCTCTGGTCGGGCACTGCAAGCCACACAGCCACTTGTGTCCCCTGTGTCCCTGGAGGCCGCAGCGCGTTTTGGGTTTTGGCGCGGACGGGCCCCTCTCGGCTTCCGTAGTCCATTTGCCCCGGAGCCTGCCAGACCCCTTGCCCCAGGGGCGGGCCCTGCTGAGTCCCTGAGTGCCTCCTGAGTTCCTGCCACCACCCTTGGGCCGGGATGTGGTGCCACCTTGTGCGTAGAAGCCCTGCACACAGGCAAGAAGCCCCCCAGGCCCGCGGGCGCGCCCGAACCTGGAGCCCCCTGGCTGGCTGCAGCCACAGGGAACGGGGGTTCTGAGTTGGCAGCCCCCATTCCCGAAGCATCCACGGGCAGTTCCCCGAAGGGCTGACACCGGCTGCACCTCAGCAGCCAGACAACCTCCCTCCCTCTGGTCGGGCACTGCAAGCCACACAGCCACTTGTGTCCCCTGTGTCCCTGGAGGCCGCAGCGCGTTTTGGGTTTTGGCGCGGACGGGCCCCTCTTGGCTTCCGTAGTCCATTTGCCCCGGAGCCTGCCAGACCCCTTGCCCCAGGGGCGGGCCCTGCTGAGTCCCCGAGTGCCTCCTGAGTTCCTGCCACCACCCTTGGGCCGGGATGTGGTGCCACCTTGTGCGTAGAAGCCCTGCACACAGGCAAGAAGCCCCTAGGCCCGCGGGCGCGCCCGACTCTGGAGCCCCCTGGCTGGCTGCAGCCACAGGGAACGGGGGTTCTGAGTTGGCAGCCCCCATTCCCGAAGCATCCACGGGCAGTTCCCCGAAGGGCTGACACCGGCTGCGCCTCAGCAGCCAGACAACCTCCCTCCCTCTGGTCGGGCACTGCAAGCCACACAGCCACTTGTGTCCCCTGTGTCCCTGGAGGCCGCAGCGCGTTTTGGGTTTTGGCGCGGACGGGCCCCTCTCGGCTTCCGTAGTCCATTTGCCCCGGAGCCTGCCAGACCCCTTGCCCCAGGGGCGGGCCCTGCTGAGTCCCTGAGTGCCTCCTGAGTTCCTGCCACCACCCTTGGGCCGGGATGTGGTGCCACCTTGTGCGTAGAAGCCCTGCACACAGGCAAGAAGCCCCCCAGGCCCGCGGGCGCGCCCGACCCTGGAGCCCCCTGGCTGGCTGCAGCCACAGGGAACGGGGGTTCTGAGTTGGCAGCCCCCATTCCCGAAGCATCCACGGGCAGTTCCCCGAAGGGCTGACACCGGCTGCGCCTCAGCAGCCAGACAACCTCCCTCCCTCTGGTCGGGCACTGCAAGCCACACAGCCACTTGTGTCCCCTTTGTCCCTGGAGGCCGCAGCGCGTTTTGGGTTTTGGCGCGAACGGGCCCCTCTCGGCTTCCGTAGTCCATTTGCCCCGGAGCCTGCCAGACCCCTGGCCCCAGAGGCGGGCCCTGCTGAGTCCCCGAGCGCCTCCTGAGTTCCTGCCACCACCCTTGGGCCGGGATGTGGTGCCACCTTGTGCGTAGAAGCCCTGCACACAGGCAAGAAGCCCCCCAGGCCCGCGGGCGCGCCCGACCCTGGAGCCCCCTGGCTGGCTGCAGCCACAGGGAACGGGGGTTCTGAGTTGGCAGCCCCCATTCCCGAAGCATCCACGGGCAGTTCCCCGAAGGGCTGACACCGGCTGCGCCTCAGCAGCCAGACAACCTCCCTCCCTCTGGTCGGGCACTGCAAGCCACACAGCCACTTGTGTCCCCTGTGTCCCTGGAGGCCGCAGCGCGTTTTGGGTTTTGGCGCGGACGGGCCCCTCTCGGCTTCCGTAGTCCATTTGCCCCGGCGCCTGCCAGACCCCTTGCCCCAGGGCGGGCCCTGCTGAGTTCCGGAGTGCCTCCTGAGTTCCTGCCACCACCTTGGGCCGGGATGTGGTGCCACCTTGTGCGTAGAAGCCCTGCACACAGGCAAGAAGCCCCCCAGGCCCGCGGGCGCGTCCGACCCTGGAGCCCCCGGGCTGGCTGCAGCCACAGGGAACGGGGGTTCTGAGTTGGCAGCCCCCATTCCCGAAGCATCCACGGGCAGTTCCCCGAAGGGCTGACACCGGCTGCGCCTCAGCAGCCAGACAACCTCCCTCCCTCTGGTCGGGCACTGCAAGCCACACAGCCACTTGTGTCCCCTGTGTCCCTGGAGGGCGCAGCGCATTTTGGGTTTTGGCGCGGACGGGCCCCTCTCGGCTTCCGTAGTCCATTTGCCCCCGGAGCTTGCCAGACCCCTGGCCCCAGGGGCGGGCCCTGCTGAGTCCCCGAGCGCCTCCTGGGTTCCTGCCACCACCCTTGGGCCGGGATGAGGTGCCACCTTGTGCGTAGAAGCCCTGCACACAGGCAAGAAGCCCCCAGGCCCGCGGGCGCGCCCGACCCTGGAGCCCCCTGGCTGGCTGCAGCCACAGGGAACGGGGGTTCTGAGTTGGCAGCCCCCATTCCCGAAGCATCCACGGGCAGTTCCCCGAAGGGCTGACACCGGCTGCGCCTCAGCAGCCAGACAACCTCCCTCCCTCTGGTCGGGCACTGCAAGCCACACAGCCACTTGTGTCCCCTGTGTCCCTGGAGG
The DNA here is from genome assembly GCF_033115175.1 of Lepus europaeus. Lineage (NCBI taxonomy): Eukaryota > Metazoa > Chordata > Mammalia > Lagomorpha > Leporidae > Lepus > Lepus europaeus. Next base: position 30,974 of record NW_026909484.1, read on the forward strand.
CCGCAGCGCGTTTTGGGTTTTGGCGCGGACGGGCCCCTCTCGGCTTCCGTAGTCCATTTGCCCCGGAGCCTGCCAGACCCCTTGCCCCAGGGGCGGGCCCTGCTGAGTCCCTGAGTGCCTCCTGAGTTCCTGCCACCACCCTTGGGCCGGGATGTGGTGCCACCTTGTGCGTAGAAGCCCTGCACACAGGCAAGAAGCCCCCCAGGCCCGCGGGCGCGCCCGACCCTGGAGCCCCCTGGCTGGCTGCAGCCACAGGGAACGGGGGTTCTGAGTTGGCAGCCCCCATTCCCGAAGCATCCACGGGCAGTTCCCCGAAGGGCTGACACCGGCTGCGCCTCAGCAGCCAGACAACCTCCCTCCCTCTGGTCGGGCACTGCAAGCCACACAGCCACTTGTGTCCCCTGTGTCCCTGGAGGCCGCAGCGCGTTTTGGGTTTTGGCGCGGACGGGCCCCTCTCGGCTTCCGTAGTCCATTTGCCCCGGAGCCTGCCAGACCCCTTGCCCCAGGGGCGGGCCCTGCTGAGTCCCCAGGCGCCTCCTGAGTTCCTGCCACCACCCTTGGGCCGGGATGTGGTGCCACCTTGTGCGTAGAAGCCCTGCACACAGGCAAGAAGCCCCTAGGCCCGCGGGCGCGCCCGACCCTGGAGCCCCCTGGCTGGCTGCAGCCACAGGGAACGGGGGTTCTGAGTTGGCAGCCCCCATTCCCGAAGCATCCACGGGCAGTTCCCCGAAGGGCTGACACCGGCTGCGCCTCAGCAGCCAGATAACCTCCCTCCCTCTGGTCGGGCACTGCAAGCCACACAGCCACTTGTGTCCCCTGTGTCCCTGGAGGCCGCAGCGCGTTTTGGGTTTTGGCGTGGACGGGCCCCTCTCGGCTTCCGTAGTCCATTTGCCCTGGAGCCTGCCAGACCCCTGGCCCCAGAGGCGGGCCCTGCTGAGTCCCCGAGCGCCTCCTGAGTTCCTGCCACCACCCTTGGGCCGGGATGAGGTGCCACCTTGTGCGTAGAAGCCCTGCACACAGGCAAGAAGCCCCCCAGGCCCGCGGGCGCGCCCGACCCTGGAGCCCCCTGGCTGGCTGCAGCCACAGGGAACGGGGGTTCTGAGTTGGCAGCCCCCATTCCCGAAGCATCCACGGGCAGTTCCCCGAAGGGCTGACACCGGCTGCGCCTCAGCAGCCAGACAACCTCCCTCCCTCTGGTCGGGCACTGCAAGCCACACAGCCACTTGTGTCCCCTGTGTCCCTGGAGGCCGCAGCGCGTTTTGGGTTTTGGCGCGGACGGGCCCCTCTCGGCTTCCGTAGTCCATTTGCCCCGGAGCCTGCCAGACCCCTTGCCCCAGGGGCGGGCCCTGCTGAGTCCCTGAGTGCCTCCTGAGTTCCTGCCACCACCCTTGGGCCGGGATGTGGTGCCATCTTGTGCGTAGAAGCCCTGCACACAGGCAAGAAGCCCCCCAGGCCCGCGGGCGCGCCCGACCCTGGAGCCCCCTGGCTGGCTGCAGCCACAGGGAACGGGGGTTCTGAGTTGGCAGCCCCCATTCCCGAAGCATCCACGGGCAGTTCCCCGAAGGGCTGACACCGGCTGCGCCTCAGCAGCCAGACAACCTCCCTCCCTCTGGTCGGGCACTGCAAGCCACACAGCCACTTGTGTCCCCTGTGTCCCTGGAGGCCGCAGCGCGTTTTGGGTTTTGGCGCGGACGGGCCCCTCTCGGCTTCCGTAGTCCATTTGCCCCGGAGCCTGCCAGACCCCTTGCCCCAGGGGCGGGCCCTGCTGAGTCCCTGAGTGCCTCCTGAGTTCCTGCCACCACCCTTGGGCCGGGATGTGGTGCCACCTTGTGCGTAGAAGCCCTGCACACAGGCAAGAAGCCCCTAGGCCCGCGGGCGCGCCCGACTCTGGAGCCCCCTGGCTGGCTGCAGCCACAGGGAACGGGGGTTTCTGAGTTGGCAGCCCCCATTCCCGAAGCATCCACGGGCAGTTCCCCGAAGGGCTGACACCGGCTGCGCCTCAGCAGCCAGACAACCTCCCTCCCTCTGGTCGGGCACTGCAAGCCACACAGCCACTTGTGTCCCCTGTGTCCCTGGAGGCCGCAGCGCGTTTTGGGTTTTGGCGCGGACGGGCCCCTCTCGGCTTCCGTAGTCCATTTGCCCGGAGCCTGCCAGACCCCTTGGCCAAGGGGCGGGCCCTGCTGAGTCCCTGAGTGCCTCCTGGGTCCTGCCACCACCCTTGGGCCGGGATGTGGTGCCACCTTGTGCGTAGAAGCCCTGCACACAGGCAAGAAGCCCCCCAGGCCCGCGGGCGCGCCCGACCCTGGAGCCCCCTGGCTGGCTGCAGCCACAGGGAACGGGGGTTCTGAGTTGGCAGCCCCCATTCCCGAAGCATCCATGGGCAGTTCCCCGAAGGGCTGACACCGGCTGCGCCTCAGCAGCCAGACAACCTCCCTCCCTCTGGTCGGGCACTGCAAGCCACACAGCCACTTGTGTCCCCTTTGTCCCTGGAGGCCGCAGCGCGTTTTGGGTTTTGGCGCGGACGGGCCCCTCTCGGCTTCCGTAGTCCATTTGCCCCGGAGCCTGCCAGACCCCTGGCCCCAGAGGCGGGCCCTGCTGAGTCCCCGAGCGCCTCCTGAGTTCCTGCCACCACCCTTGGGCCGGGATGAGGTGCCACCTTGTGCGTAGAAGCCCTGCACACAGGCAAGAAGCCCCCAGGCCCGCGGGCGCGCCCGACCCTGGAGCCCCCTGGCTGGCTGCAGCCACAGGGAACGGGGGTTCTGAGTTGGCAGCCCCCATTCCCGAAGCATCCACGGGCAGTTCCCCGAAGGGCTGACACCGGCTGCGCCTCAGCAGCCAGACAACCTCCCTCCCTCTGGTCGGGCACTGCAAGCCACACAGCCACTTGTGTCCCCTGTGTCCCTGGAGGCCGCAGCGCGTTTTGGGTTTTGGCGCGGACGGGCCCCTCTCGGCTTCCGTAGTCCATTTGCCCCGGAGCCTGCCAGACCCCTTGCCCCAGGGGCGGGCCCTGCTGAGTCCCTGAGTGCCTCCTGAGTTCCTGCCACCACCCTTGGGCCGGGATGTGGTGCCACCTTGTGCGTAGAAGCCCTGCACACAGGCAAGAAGCCCCCCAGGCCCGCGGGCGCGCCCCACCCTGGAGCCCCCTGGCTGGCTGCAGCCACAGGGAACGGGGGTTCTGAGTTGGCAGCCCCCATTCCCGAAGCATCCACGGGCAGTTCCCCGAAGGGCTGACACCGGCTGCGCCTCAGCAGCCAGACAACCTCCCTCCCTCTGGTCGGGCACTGCAAGCCACACAGCCACTTGTGTCCCCTGTGTCCCTGGAGGCCGCAGCGCGTTTTGGGTTTTGGCGCGGACGGGCCCCTCTCGGCTTCCGTAGTCCATTTGCCCCGGAGCCTGCCAGACCCCTTGCCCCAGGGGCGGGCCCTGCTGAGTCCCCGAGTGCCTCCTGAGTTCCTGCCACCACCCTTGGGCCGGGATGTGGTGCCACCTTGTGCGTAGAAGCCCTGCACACAGGCAAGAAGCCCCTAGGCCCGCGGGCGCGCCCGACCCTGGAGCCCCCTGGCTGGCTGCAGCCACAGGGAACGGGGGTTCTGAGTTGGCAGCCCCCATTCCCGAAGCATCCACGGGCAGTTCCCCGAAGGGCTGACACCGGCTGCGCCTCAGCAGCCAGACAACCTCCCTCCCTCTGGTCGGGCACTGCAAGCCACACAGCCACTTGTGTCCCCTGTGTCCCTGGAGGCCGCAGCGCGTTTTGGGTTTTGGCGCGGACGGGCCCCTCTCGGCTTCCGTAGTCCATTTGCCCCGGCGCCTGCCAGACCCCTTGCCACAGGGGCGGGCCCTGCTGAGTTCCGGAGTGCCTCCTGAGTTCCTGCCACCACCCTTGGGCCGGGATGTGGTGCCACCTTGTGCGTAGAAGCCCTGCACACAGGCAAGAAGCCCCCCAGGCCCGCGGGCGCGTCCGACCCTGGAGCCCCCTGGCTGGCTGCAGCCACAGGGAACGGGGGTTCTGAGTTGGCAGCCCCCATTCCCGAAGCATCCACGGGCAGTTCCCCGAAGGGCTGACACCGGCTGCGCCTCAGCAGCCAGACAACCTCCCTCCCTCTGGTCGGGCACTGCAAGCCACACAGCCACTTGTGTCCCCTGTGTCCCTGGAGGCCGCAGCGCATTTTGGGTTTTGGCGCGGACGGGCCCCTCTCGGCTTCCGTAGTCCATTTGCCCCCGGAGCTTGCCAGACCCCTGGCCCCAGGGGCGGGCCCTGCTGAGTCCCCGAGCGCCTCCTGGGTTCCTGCCACCACCCTTGGGCCGGGATGAGGTGCCACCTTGTGCGTAGAAGCCCTGCACACAGGCAAGAAGCCCCCCAGGACCGCGGGCGCGCCCGACCCTGGAGCCCCCTGGCTGGCTGCAGCCACAGGGAACGGGGGTTCTGAGTTGGCAGCCCCCATTCCCGAAGCATCCACGGGCAGTTCCCCGAAGGGCTGACACCGGCTGCGCCTCAGCAGCCAGACAACCTCCCTCCCTCTGGTCGGGCACTGCAAGCCACACAGCCACTTGTGTCCCCTGTGTCCCTGGAGGCCGCAGCGCGTTTTGGGTTTTGGCGCGGACGGGCCCCTCTCGGCTTCCGTAGTCCATTTGCCCCAGAGCCTGCCAGACCCCTTGCCCAGGGGCGGGCCCTGCTGAGTCCCTGAGTGCCTCCTGAGTTCCTGCCACCACCCTTGGGCCGGGATGTGGTGCCACCTTGTGCGTAGAAGCCCTGCACACAGGCAAGAAGCCCCCCAGGCCCGCGGGCGCGCCCGACCCTGGAGCCCCCTGGCTGGCTGCAGCCACAGGGAACGGGGGTTCTGAGTTGGCAGCCCCCATTCCCGAAGCATCCACGGGCAGTTCCCCGAAGGGCTGACACCGGCTGCGCCTCAGCAGCCAGACAACCTCCCTCCCTCTGGTCGGGCACTGCAAGCCACACAGCCACTTGTGTCCCCTGTGTCCCTGGAGGCCGCAGCGCGTTTTGGGTTTTGGCGCGGACGGGCCCCTCTCGGCTTCCGTAGTCCATTTGCCCCGGAGCCTGCCAGACCCCTTGCCCCAGGCGCGGGCCCTGCTGAGTCCCCAGGCGCCTCCTGAGTTCCTGCCACCACCCTTGGGCCGGGATGTGGTGCCACCTTTTGCGTAGAAGCCCTGCACACAGGCAAGAAGCCCCTAGGCCCGCGGGCGCGCCCGAGCCTGGAGCCCCCTGGCTGGCTGCAGCCACAGGGAACGGGGGTTCTGAGTTGGCAGCCCCCATTCCCGAAGCATCCACGGGCAGTTCCCCGAAGGGCTGACACCGGCTGCGCCTCAGCAGCCAGATAACCTCCCTCCCTCTGGTCGGGCACTGCAAGCCACACAGCCACTTGTGTCCCCTGTGTCCCTGGAGGCCGCAGCGCGTTTTGGGTTTTGGCGTGGACGGGCCCCTCTCGGCTTCCGTAGTCCATTTGCCCTGGAGCCTGCCAGACCCCTGGCCCCAGAGGCGGGCCCTGCTGAGTCCCCGAGCGCCTCCTGAGTTCCTGCCACCACCCTTGGGCCGGGATGAGGTGCCACCTTGTGCGTAGAAGCCCTGCACACAGGCAAGAAGCCCCCCAGGCCCGCGGGCGCGCCCGACCCTGGAGCCCCCTGGCTGGCTGCAGCCACAGGGAACGGGGGTTCTGAGTTGGCAGCCCCCATTCCCGAAGCATCCACGGGCAGTTCCCCGAAGGGCTGACACCGGCTGCGCCTCAGCAGCCAGACAACCTCCCTCCCTCTGGTCGGGCACTGCAAGCCACACAGCCACTTGTGTCCCCTGTGTCCCTGGAGGCCGCAGCGCGTTTTGGGTTTTGGCGCGGACGGGCCCCTCTCGGCTTCCGTAGTCCATTTGCCCCGGAGCCTGCCAGACCCCTTGCCCCAGGGGCGGGCCCTGCTGAGTCCCTGAGTGCCTCCTGAGTTCCTGCCACCACCCTTGGGCCGGGATGTGGTGCCACCTTGTGCGTAGAAGCCCTGCACACAGGCAAGAAGCCCCCCAGGCCCGCGGGCGCGCCCGACCCTGGAGCCCCCTGGCTGGCTGCAGCCACAGGGAACGGGGGTTCTGAGTTGGCAGCCCCCATTCCCGAAGCATCCACGGGCAGTTCCCCGAAGGGCTGACACCGGCTGCGCCTCAGCAGCCAGACAACCTCCCTCCCTCTGGTCGGGCACTGCAAGCCACACAGCCACTTGTGTCCCCTGTGTCCCTGGAGGCCGCAGCGCGTTTTGGGTTTTGGCGCGGACGGGCCCCTCTCGGCTTCCGTAGTCCATTTGCCCCGGAGCCTGCCAGACCCCTTGCCCCAGGGGCGGGCCCTGCTGAGTCCCTGAGTGCCTCCTGAGTTCCTGCCACCACCCTTGGGCCGGGATGTGGTGCCACCTTGTGCGTAGAAGCCCTGCACACAGGCAAGAAGCCCCCCAGGCCCGCGGGCGCGCCCGACCCTGGAGCCCCCTGGCTGGCTGCAGCCACAGGGAACGGGGGTTCTGAGTTGGCAGCCCCCATTCCCGAAGCATCCACGGGCAGTTCCCCGAAGGGCTGACACCGGCTGCACCTCAGCAGCCAGACAACCTCCCTCCCTCTGGTCGGGCACTGCAAGCCACACAGCCACTTGTGTCCCCTGTGTCCCTGGAGGCCGCAGCGCGTTTTGGGTTTTGGCGCGGACGGGCCCCTCTCGGCTTCTGTAGTCCATTTGCCCCGGAGCCTGCCAGACCCCTTGCCCCAGGGGCGGGCCCTGCTGAGTCCCCGAGTGCCTCCTGAGTTCCTGCCACCACCCTTGGGCCGGGATGTGGTGCCACCTTGTGCGTAGAAGCCCTGCACACAGGCAAGAAGCCCCTAGGCCCGCGGGCGCGCCCGACTCTGGAGCCCCCTGGCTGGCTGCAGCCACAGGGAACGGGGGTTCTGAGTTGGCAGCCCCCATTCCCGAAGCATCCACGGGCAGTTCCCCGAAGGGCTGACACCGGCTGCGCCTCAGCAGCCAGACAACCTCCCTCCCTCTGGTCGGGCACTGCAAGCCACACAGCCACTTGTGTCCCCTGTGTCCCTGGAGGCCGCAGCGCGTTTTGGGTTTTGGCGCGGACGGGCCCCTCTCGGCTTCCGTAGTCCATTTGCCCCGGAGCCTGCCAGACCCCTTGCCCAGGGGCGGCCCTGCTGAGTCCCTGAGTGCCTCCTGAGTTCCTGCCACCACCCTTGGGCCGGGATGTGGTGCCACCTTGTGCGTAGAAGCCCTGCACACAGGCAAGAAGCCCCCCAGGCCCGCGGGCGCGGCCCGACCCTGGAGCCCCCTGGCTGGTTGCAGCCACAGGGAACGGGGGTTCTGAGTTGGCAGCCCCCCATTCCCGAAGCATCCACGGGCAGTTCCCCGAAGGGCTGACACCGGCTGCGCCTCAGCAGCCAGACAACCTCCCTCCCTCTGGTCGGGCACTGCAAGCCACACAGCCACTTGTGTCCCCTGTGTCCCTGGAGGCCGCAGCGCGTTTTGGGTTTTGGCGCGGACGGGCCCCTCTCGGCTTCCGTAGTCCATTTGCCCCGGCGCCTGCCAGACCCCTTGCCACAGGGGCGGGCCCTGCTGAGTTCCGGAGTGCCTCCTGAGTTCCTGCCACCACCCTTGGGCCGGGATGTGGTGCCACCTTGTGCGTAGAAGCCCTGCCCACAGGCAAGAAGCCCCCCAGGCCCGCGGGCGCGTCCGACCCTGGAGCCCCCTGGCTGGCTGCAGCCACAGGGAACGGGGGTTCTGAGTTGGCAGCCCCCATTCCCGAAGCATCCACGGGCAGTTCCCCGAAGGGCTGACACCGGCTGCGCCTCAGCAGCCAGACAACCTCCCTCCCTCTGGTCGGGCACTGCAAGCCACACAGCCACTTGTGTCCCCTGTGTCCCTGGAGGCCGCAGCGCATTTTGGGTTTTGGCGCGGACGGGCCCCTCTCGGCTTCCGTAGTCCATTTGCCCCCGGAGCTTGCCAGACCCCTGGCCCCAGGGGCGGGCCCTGCTGAGTCCCCGAGCGCCTCCTGGGTTCCTGCCACCACCCTTGGGCCGGGATGAGGTGCCACCTTGTGCGTAGAAGCCCTGCACACAGGCAAGAAGCCCCCCAGGCCCGCGGGCGCGCCTGACCCTGGAGCCCCCTGGCTGGCTGCAGCCACAGGGAACGGGGGTTCTGAGTTGGCAGCCCCCATTCCCGAAGCATCCACGGGCAGTTCCCCGAAGGGCTGACACCGGCTGCGCCTCAGCAGCCAGACAACCTCCCTCCCTCTGGTCGGGCACTGCAAGCCACACAGCCACTTGTGTCCCCTGTGTCCCTGGAGGCCACAGCGCGTTTTGGGTTTTGGCGCGGACGGGCCCCTCTCGGCTTCCGTAGTCCATTTGCCCCGGAGCCTGCCAGACCCCTTGCCCCAGGGGCGGGCCCTGCTGAGTCCCTGAGTGCCTCCTGAGTTCCTGCCACCACCCTTGGGCCGGGATGTGGTGCCACCTTGTGCGTAGAAGCCCTGCACACAGGCAAGAAGCCCCCCAGGCCCGCGGGCGCGCCCGACCCTGGAGCCCCCTGGCTGGCTGCAGCCACAGGGAACGGGGGTTCTGAGTTGGCAGCCCCCATTCCCGAAGCATCCACGGGCAGTTCCCCGAAGGGCTGACACCGGCTGCGCCTCAGCAGCCAGACAACCTCCCTCCCTCTGGTCGGGCACTGCAAGCCACACAGCCACTTGTGTCCCCTGTGTCCCTGGAGGCCGCAGCGCGTTTTGGGTTTTGGCGCGGACGGGCCCCTCTCGGCTTCCGTAGTCCATTTGCCCCGGAGCCTGCCAGACCCCTTGCCCCAGGCGCGGGCCCTGCTGAGTCCCCAGGCGCCTCCTGAGTTCCTGCCACCACCCTTGGGCCGGGATGTGGTGCCACCTTTTGCGTAGAAGCCCTGCACACAGGCAAGAAGCCCCTAGGCCCGCGGGCGCGCCCGACCCTGGAGCCCCCTGGCTGGCTGCAGCCACAGGGAACGGGGGTTCTGAGTTGGCAGCCCCCATTCCCGAAGCATCCACGGGCAGTTCCCGAAGGGCTGACACCGGCTGCGCCTCAGCAGCCAGATAACCTCCCTCCCTCTGGTCGGGCACTGCAAGCCACACAGCCACTTGTGTCCCCTGTGTCCCTGGAGGCCGCAGCGCGTTTTGGGTTTTGGCGTGGACGGGCCCCTCTCGGCTTCCGTAGTCCATTTGCCCTGGAGCCTGCCAGACCCCTGGCCCCAGAGGCGGGCCCTGCTGAGTCCCCGAGCGCCTCCTGAGTTCCTGCCACCACCCTTGGGCCGGGATGAGGTGCCACCTTGTGCGTAGAAGCCCTGCACACAGGCAAGAAGCCCCCCAGGCCCGCGGGCGCGCCCGACCCTGGAGCCCCCTGGCTGGCTGCAGCCACAGGGAACGGGGGTTCTGAGTTGGCAGCCCCCATTCCCGAAGCATCCACGGGCAGTTCCCCGAAGGGCTGACACCGGCTGCGCCTCAGCAGCCAGACAACCTCCCTCCCTCTGGTCGGGCACTGCAAGCCACACAGCCACTTGTGTCCCCTGTGTCCCTGGAGGCCGCAGCGCGTTTTGGGTTTTGGCGCGGACGGGCCCCTCTCGGCTTCCGTAGTCCATTTGCCCCGGAGCCTGCCAGACCCCTTGCCCCAGGGGCGGCCCTGCTGAGTCCCTGAGTGCCTCCTGAGTTCCTGCCACCACCCCTGGGCCGGGATGTGGTGCCATCTTGTGCGTAGAAGCCCTGCACACAGGCAAGAAGCCCCCCAGGCCCGCGGGCGCGCCCGACCCTGGAGCCCCCTGGCTGGCTGCAGCCACAGGGAACGGGGGTTCTGAGTTGGCAGCCCCCATTCCCGAAGCATCCACGGGCAGTTCCCGAAGGGCTGACACCGGCTGCGCCTCAGCAGCCAGACAACCTCCCTCCCTCTGGTCGGGCACTGCAAGCCACACAGCCACTTGTGTCCCCTGTGTCCCTGGAGGCCGCAGCGCGTTTTGGGTTTTGGCGCGGACGGGCCCCTCTCGGCTTCCGTAGTCCATTTGCCCCGGAGCCTGCCAGACCCCTTGCCCCAGGGGCGGGCCCTGCTGAGTCCCCGAGTGCCTCCTGAGTTCCTGCCACCACCCTTGGGCCGGGATGTGGTGCCACCTTGTGCGTAGAAGCCCTGCACACAGGCAAGAAGCCCCCCAGGCCCGCGGGCGCGTCCGACCCTGGAGCCCCCTGGCTGGCTGCAGCCACAGGGAACGGGGGTTCTGAGTTGGCAGCCCCCATTCCCGAAGCATCCACGGGCAGTTCCCCGAAGGGCTGACACCGGCTGCGCCTCAGCAGCCAGACAACCTCCCTCCCTCTGGTCGGGCACTGCAAGCCACACAGCCACTTGTGTCCCCTGTGTCCCTGGAGGCCGCAGCGCATTTTGGGTTTTGGCGCGGACGGGCCCCTCTCGGCTTCCGTAGTCCATTTGCCCCCGGAGCTTGCCAGACCCCTGGCCCCAGGGGCGGGCCCTGCTGAGTCCCCGAGCGCCTCCTGGGTTCCTGCCACCACCCTTGGGCCGGGATGAGGTGCCACCTTGTGCGTAGAAGCCCTGCACACAGGCAAGAAGCCCCCCAGGACCGCGGGCGCGCCCGACCCTGGAGCCCCCTGGCTGGCTGCAGCCACAGGGAACGGGGGTTCTGAGTTGGCAGCCCCCATTCCCGAAGCATCCACGGGCAGTTCCCCGAAGGGCTGACACCGGCTGCGCCTCAGCAGCCAGACAACCTCCCTCCCTCTGGTCGGGCACTGCAAGCCACACAGCCACTTGTGTCCCCTGTGTCCCTGGAGGCCGCAGCGCGTTTTGGGTTTTGGCGCGGACGGGCCCCTCTCGGCTTCCGTAGTCCATTTGCCCCAGAGCCTGCCAGACCCCTTGCCCCAGGGGCGGGCCCTGCTGAGTCCCTGAGTGCCTCCTGAGTTCCTGCCACCACCCTTGGGCCGGGATGTGGTGCCACCTTGTGCGTAGAAGCCCTGCACACAGGCAAGAAGCCCCCCAGGCCCGCGGGCGCGCCCGACCCTGGAGCCCCCTGGCTGGCTGCAGCCACAGGGAACGGGGGTTCTGAGTTGGCAGCCCCCATTCCCGAAGCATCCACGGGCAGTTCCCCGAAGGGCTGACACCGGCTGCGCCTCAGCAGCCAGACAACCTCCCTCCCTCTGGTCGGGCACTGCAAGCCACACAGCCACTTGTGTCCCCTGTGTCCCTGGAGGCCGCAGCGCGTTTTGGGTTTTGGCGCGGACGGGCCCCTCTCGGCTTCCGTAGTCCATTTGCCCCGGAGCCTGCCAGACCCCTTGCCCCAGGCGCGGGCCCTGCTGAGTCCCCAGGCGCCTCCTGAGTTCCTGCCACCACCCTTGGGCCGGGATGTGGTGCCACCTTTTGCGTAGAAGCCCTGCACACAGGCAAGAAGCCCCTAGGCCCGCGGGCGCGCCCGAGCCTGGAGCCCCCTGGCTGGCTGCAGCCACAGGGAACGGGGGTTCTGAGTTGGCAGCCCCCATTCCCGAAGCATCCACGGGCAGTTCCCCGAAGGGCTGACACCGGCTGCGCCTCAGCAGCCAGATAACCTCCCTCCCTCTGGTCGGGCACTGCAAGCCACACAGCCACTTGTGTCCCCTGTGTCCCTGGAGGCCGCAGCGCGTTTTGGGTTTTGGCGTGGACGGGGCCCCTCTCGGCTTCCGTAGTCCATTTGCCCTGGAGCCTGCCAGACCCCTGGCCCCAGAGGCGGGCCCTGCTGAGTCCCCGAGCGCCTCCTGAGTTCCTGCCACCACCCTTGGGCCGGGATGAGGTGCCACCTTGTGCGTAGAAGCCCTGCACACAGGCAAGAAGCCCCCCAGGCCCGCGGGCGCGCCCGACCCTGGAGCCCCCTGGCTGGCTGCAGCCACAGGGAACGGGGGTTCTGAGTTGGCAGCCCCCATTCCCGAAGCATCCACGGGCAGTTCCCCGAAGGGCTGACACCGGCTGCGCCTCAGCAGCCAGACAACCTCCCTCCCTCTGGTCGGGCACTGCAAGCCACACAGCCACTTGTGTCCCCTGTGTCCCTGGAGGCCGCAGCGCGTTTTGGGTTTTGGCGCGGACGGGCCCCTCTCGGCTTCCGTAGTCCATTTGCCCCGGAGCCTGCCAGACCCCTTGCCCCAGGGGCGGGCCCTGCTGAGTCCCCTGAGTGCCTCCTGAGTTCCTGCCACCACCCTTGGGCCGGGATGTGGTGCCACCTTGTGCGTAGAAGCCCTGCACACAGGCAAGAAGCCCCCCAGGCCCGCGGGCGCGCCCGACCCTGGAGGCCCCCTGGCTGGCTGCAGCCACAGGGAACGGGGGTTCTGAGTTGGCAGCCCCCATTCCCGAAGCATCCACGGGCAGTTCCCCGAAGGGCTGACACCGGCTGCGCCTCAGCAGCCAGACAACCTCCTCCCTCTGGTCGGGCACTGCAAGCCACACAGCCACTTGTGTCCCCTGTGTCCCTGGAGGCCGCAGCGCGTTTT
>NW_026909485.1:0-43000 GCF_033115175.1 Lepus europaeus
GTTTTGTGGAATTCCTACACAATGGAGCCTATAAAATCACAGTAAAACAGGATTTTCAGAAAAGCAGAGTCTTTTTCCTGGGCAAGTGGATAAAATATCATGCATACAACTAAAAATATCATGTTTGTCTGCTGCAGTTGCTCTAGCTTCTCCCTAGAAATCACGAAGGTGTAGAGATTGTGTCTCCATGTGGAACCAATTAGTGTTTGCCAGCACAAAACAAAATGTTGCCTGCTAAAATTCATTCTAAACCGTAAAGTCCATTGATAATATCTAGAAAACACAAACACAGAGGCAGTAGCAAGATCTGGGATTGAGTTAACCATAACACGAGAGGCTATTTCTGGTATGATCCAGTCATATCCTGATAGAGTTTTGGGGAATTCCTCTGCAATGGAGCCTAGAAAATCACAGTCAAACAGGATTTGCAGAAAAGCAGAGTCTTTCTCTTGGGCAAGTGGATAAAATATCATGCATACAACCAAAAATATCATGTTTGTTTGCTGCAGTTGCTCTAGCTTCTCCCTAGAAAACACGAATGTGTAGAGTTTGTGTCTCCATGTGGAATCAATTAGTGTTTGCCAGCACAAAACAAAATGTTCCCTGTAAAATGTGTTCAAAACTATAAAGTCCATATAGAATATCCAGAAAACACAAACACAGAGGCTGTAGAAAGATCTGGATTTCAGTTAGCCACAACACAACGGGATGTTTCTGGTTTCATCCAGGTATATCCGGACCAAGTATTGTGGAGTTCGTATGCAATGGACTCAGAAAATCACAGTCCATCTGGTTTTGGAGAAAAACAAAGTATTTTTTGTAGGGCAAGTGGATAAAATGTCATGTTAGAAATATAAGTATCAGGTTTCTTAGCCACAGTTGCTCTAGCTTTTTCCTAGAAAACACGAATATGTAGAGGTTTTATCTTCCTGTGGAACAAATTATCATTTGCTAGCACAAAACGAAATGTCCCCAGCTAAAATTCATTCCAAACCTTAAAGTCCATGGAAAATATCCAGAAAACACAAACACAGAGTCTGTAGCCTGGAAAAGTGGATTCAATGTCATGTTTGCAAACATAAATATCATGTTTGCAGCACTTGCTCTAGCTTTTTCCATAGAAAACATGAATGGGTACAGATTTTGTCTGCATATGGAACCAATTGGTCTTTGCCAAAATTAAACAAGATGTTATATGCTAACATACATTGAAAAATGATAAAGTCCACAGAGAATATTCAGAAAACACAAACAAACACAGAGGCTGTAGCAAGATCTGGAATTGAGTTAGCCACAACACCACTGGATATTTCTGGTATGATGCAGTCATATCTGGACCAAGTGTTGTGGAATTTGTATGCAAGGGAGTCAGAAAATCACAGTCAAACTGGTTTTGGAGAAGAGCAAATTCATTTTATTGGGCAAGTGGGAAAAATGACATGTTTACAAATATAACTATCATGTTTGTTTACCACAGTTGATCTTGTATTCTCCCTAGAATACTCGAATGTGTAGAAGTTTTCTCTGAATGTGGAACCATTTAGCGTTTGCCAGCACAAAACAAAATGTTGCCTGCTAAAATTTATTCTAAACAGTAAAGTCCATTGATAATATCTAGAAAACACAAACACAGAGGCAGTAGCAATATCTGGGATTGAGTTTGCCATAACAAAAGAGGCTATTTCTGGTTTGATCCAGTCATATCCAGACTTAGTTTTGTGGAATTGCTATGCAATGGAGCCTATAAAATAACAGTGAAAAAGGATTTGCAGAATAGCAGAGACTTTTTTCCTGGGTAAGTGGATAAAATACCATGTATACAACTACAAATATCATGTTTGTTTGCTGCAGGTGCTCTAGCTTCTCCCTAGAAAACATGAATGTGTAGAGTTTGTGTCTGCATGTGGAACCAATTAGTGTTTGCCAGCACAAAACAAAAGGTTCCTTGCTAAAATGTATTCAAAACTGTAAAGTCCATAGAGAATATCCAGAAAAAAAAAAACGAAGGCTGTAGCAAGATCTGGATTTCAGTTAGCCACAACACAACGGGATGTTTCTGGTTTCATCCAGGCATATCCGGACCAAGTATTGTGGAATTCGAATGCAAGGGACTCAGAAAATCACAGTCAAACTGGTGTTGGAGAAGAGCAAATTCATTTTCTTGGGCTTTGGGTAAAATGTCATGTTTACAAATATAAATATCATGTTTGTTTGCCACAGTTGCTATAACATTCCCCCTAGAATAGACAAATGTGTAGAGGTTTTCTCTGCATGTGGAACCAATTAGCGTTTGCCAGTACTAAACAAAATGTTCCCTGCTAAAATTCATTCTAAACCATAAACTCCATTGATGCTATCTAGAAAAGAGAAACACAGAAGCAGTAGCAATATCTGGGATTGTGTTATCCATAAAACAGGAGGCTATTTCTGGTTTGATCCAGTCATATCCAGACTTAGTTTTGTGGAATTGCTACGCAATGGAGCCTATAAAATCACAGTCAAACAGGATTTGCAGAAAAGCAGAGTATTTCTCTTGGGCATGTGGATAAAATATCATGGATACAACCACAAATATCATGTTTTTTTGCTGCAGGTGCTCTAGCTTCTCCCTAGAAAACACGAATGTTTAGAGTTTGTGTCTCCATGTGGAACCAATTAGTGTTTGCCAGCACAAAACAAAAGGTTCCTTGCTAAAATGTATTCAAAACTGTAAAGTCCATAGAGAATATCCAGAAAACACAAAGACGGAGGCTGTGGCAAGATCTGGATTTCAGTTAGCCACAGCACAACCTGATGTTTCTGGTTTCATCCAGGCATATCCGTACCAAGTATTGTGGAATTTGTATTCAATGGACTCAGAAAATCACAGTCAATCTGGTTTGGGAGAAAAACAAAGCATTTGGGGGGGGGCAAGTGGATAAAATGTCATGTTAGAAATATAAATATCAGGTTTGTTTCCCAAGTTGCTCTAGCTTTTTCCTAGAAAACGCGAATATGTAGAGGTTCTTTTTTCCTGTGGAACCAATTATCATTTGCTAGCACAAAACAAAATATCCCCTGCTAAAATTCATTCCAAACCTTAAAGTCCATGGATAATATCCAGAAAACACAAACACAGAGTCTGTAGCCTGGAAAAGTGGATTCAATGTCATGTTTGCAAACATAAATACAATGTTTGCAGCATTTGCTCTAGCTTTTTCCATAGAAAACACAAATGGGTACAGGTTTTGTCTGCATATGGAACCAATTCTTGTTTGCCAGCATGAAACAAGATGTTATAGGCTAACATACATTTAAAAACAAAAAAGTCCACAGAGAATATCCAGAAAACACAAACAAACACAGAATCTGTAGCAAGATCTGCAATTGAGTTAGCTACATCACCACAAGATATTTCTGGTATGATGTAGTCATATCCGGACCAAGTGTTGTGGAATTCGTATGCAAGGGACTCAGAAAATCACAGTCAAACTGGTTTTGCAGAATTGCAAATTCATTTTCTTGGGCAAGTGGGTAAAATGTCATGTTTACAAATAAAAATATCATGTTTATTTGCCACAGTTGCTCTAGCATTCTCCCTAGAAAGCTGGAATGTGTAGAGGATTTCTCTGCAGATGGAATCAATTAGCGTTTGCCAGCACAAAACTAAATGTTCCCTGCTAAAATCATTCTAAACCATAAAGTCCATTTAGAATATCTAGAAAACACAAACACAGAGGCAGTAGCAAGATCTGGGATTGAGTTAGCCATAACAGAAGAGGCTATTTCTGGTATGATCCAGTCATATCCTGACAGATTTTTGTGGAATTCCTACGCAATGGTGCCTATAAAATCACAGTCAAACAGGATTTGCAGAAATGCAGAGTCTTTGTCCTGGGCAAGTGGATAAAATACCACGTATACAACCACAAATATCATGTTTGTTTGCTGCAGTTGCTCTAGCTTCTCCCTAGGAAACACGAATGTGTAGAGTTTGTGTCTCCATGTGGAACCAATTAGTGTTTGCCAGCACTTAACAAAATGTTCCCTGCTAAAATGTGTTTAAAACTGTAAAGTCCATAGGGAATATCCAGAAAACACAAACACGGAGGCTGTAGAAAGATCTGGATTTCAGTAAGCCACAAAACAACCTGATGTTTCTGGATTCATCCAGTTATATCCGGACCAAGTGTTGTGGAATTCGTATGCAATGGACTCAGAAAAATCACAGTCCATCTGGTTTTGGTGAATATCAAAGCATTTTTTGGGGGGCAAGTGTATAAAATGTCATGTTAGAAATATAAATATCAGGAGGGCGGATCCAAGATGGTGGATAGTGAGGACGTGCGCCGATAGTCTGGAAAATAAAGTTTCATAAATTGGAATTACTGTAGCCTCAGGAAAAGATTCAAGAAAAAAAAAACTGCAGAGGAAACGCTTCCGGATCTAGTGGATGTGACACAGAGGACCTACAAGTAGCCCACCGCGTGGAAATCCAACTGCGGGACCCGAGCCGCAGAATCTCCCCAGCGCAGGAACCAACGGGAGGTAAGACAAAAGCCTCAGAAATGTGAGACATTAGTGGGGAAAGGCAGAGGCCCCTCCCTTCACTTGAGCAAAACAAAGAGTAGGCACCATTTTACATACTTAAAGCAGCAATGAGTACACAAACACAGTAACTTTGGGTCTAAGGTGAAACTTGAGAACACATTGAGGGCTGCATAAAATCTGTGGGTGGTCCCAGGGGTAGTTCAAACGAATACTCACAGAGGCCAGATTTCAACTACCCTCAATTCCACTCAGCCATTCGGAATTACTTCCCAACTGAGTAAAAAAAAAGAGAGAGAGAGAGAGAGAGAGAGAGAGAGAGATCCAGCAAGGAGCAAGGTTAGTCGCTTTTTGCACAGCCTTAAACCTGAAGAATCAAGCAGAGCTCTCTGGCCACACACATCACAGCCTATAAGGATCCATCAAAGCAGACAGCCCACTTAGAGGCATAGTATAATGAGAAAAAGTCACCACAGCAAAAAACAAAACAAAAAAAAAAACAAAAAAAAATAATTCTCTCCAACATGCCAAACAACAAACGTAGAAGCCAAGGTAACAAGAGCAAGGAAGACACTATGATGCCCCCAAATGAAAAAGACACCCCAATCCAAGATTATGAAGATGAAGAGATAGAGGAAATGCAAGAAGCGGATCTCAAAAAACTGATAAGAACATTAAGAAGTTCTCAAAAACAAATTCTTGAACTACAGAAATCCTTAATGGACAAGATAGAAAATCTCTCTCGTGAAAATGAAATATTAAGGAGGAATCAAAATGAAATGAAACAACTAGTAGAACAGGAAACTGTGATAGTGAAAAAAAAACCACAATGAAATGAAGAACTCAATAGATCAAATGACAAACACATTAGAAAGCCTTAAAAACAGAATGGGTGAAGCAGAAGAGAGAATATCGGAATTAGAAGACAGAGAACAGGAAAGGAAACAGTCAAATCAAAGAAAAGAAGAAGAAATCAGAAATCTAAAAAATACTGTCAGGAATCTCCAATTAGACTCACAGCTGACTTCTCTTCAGAAACCCTACAAGCTAGGAGAGAATGGAGAGATATAGCCCAGGTACTAAGAGAGAAAAACTGCCAGCCCAGAATATTATATCCTGCAAAGCTCTCATTTGTGAATAAAGGTGAAATAAAGACCTTTCACAGCAAACAGAAATTGAAAGAATTTGTCACCACTCATCCAGCCCTGCAAAAGATGCTTAAAGATGTGTTACATACAGAAACACAGAAACACGGTCACCAATATGAAAGAAGATAAAGGAAGGAAACCTCACAACAAAAGATCACAGGAATCTCAAACCATATATTAGAAAAAATCTTTGGCAAATGGCAGGGCAAAGTTACTCCTTCTCAATAGTCACATTGAATGTTAATAGCTTGAACTGTCCAGTTAAAAGACACCAATTGGCGGATTGGGTTAAAGAACAAAACCCATCTTTTTGCTGCTTACAAGACTCATCTTTCCAACTATGATCTATACAGGCTGAAAGTGAAAGGCTGGAAAAAGATATACCATGCCAACAGAAATAAAAAAAGAGCGGGCGTAGCCATCTTAATATCGGACAACATAAACTTTACCACATATCTGTTAGGAGAGACAAAGAGGGGTACTATTTAATGATTAAGGGATCCATTCAACAGGAAGATATAATGATTATCAATGTATATGCACCTAATTACAGGGCACCAGCTTATTTAAAAGACTTGTTAAGGGACTTAAAGGGAGACTTAGACCCCAATACAATTGTACTGGGGGACTTCAATACTCCACTCTCAGAGATAGACAGATCAACAGGACAGAAGATCAACAAGGAGACAGTAGATTTAAATGACACTATAGCCCAAATGGATCTAACAGATATATACAGAATATTTCATCCTACATCTAAAGTCTTTACATTCTTCTCAGCAGTACATGGAACCTTCTCTAGGATTGACCACATACTAGGCCATAAAGCAAGTCTCGGCAAATTCAAAAGAATTAGAATCATACCATGCAGCTTCTCAGACCATAAAGGAATGAAGTTGGAAATTAGCAACTCGGGAATCCCTAGAGCACGTGCAAACACATGGAGGTTGAACAACATGCTCCTGAATGAACAATGGGTCATAGAAGAAATTAAAAGAGAAATCAAAAATTTTCTGGAAGTAAATGAGGATAACAGCACAACATACCAAAACCTATGGGATACAACAAAAGCAGTGTTAAGAGGAAAGTTTATATCAATAGGTGCCTACATCAAGAAATTGGAAAGGCACCAAATAGATGAGCTTTCAAGTCATCTCAAGGATCTAGAAAATCTGCAGCAAACCAAACCCAAACCCAGTAGGAGAAGAGAAATAATTAAAATCAGAGAAGAAATCAACAGGATTGAATCCAAAAAAACATTACAAAAAATCAGCCAAACGAGGAGCTGGTTTTTTGAAAAAATAAACAAAATCGACACCCCATTGGCCCAACTAACTAAAAAAAGAAGAGAAAAGACCCAAATCAATAGGATCCGAGATGAAAAGGGAAACGTAACAACAGACGCCACAGAAATAAAAAGAATCATCAGAAATTACTACAAGGACTTGTATGCCAGCAAACAGGGAAATCTATCAGAAATGGACAGATTCTTGGACACATAAAACCTACCTAAATTGAGCCAGGAAGACATAGAAAACCTAAACAGACCCATAACTGACACAGAAATTGAAACAGTAATAAAGGCCCTCCCAACAAAGAAAAGCCCAGGGCCAGATGGATTCACTGCTGAGTTCTACCAGACATTTAGAGAAGAACTAACTGCAATTCTTCTCAAACTATTCAGAGCAATTGAAAAAGAGGGAATCCTCCCAAATTCTTTCTATGAAGCCACCATCACCTTAATTCCTAAGCCAGAAAAAGATGCAACATTGAAAGAGAATTACAGACCAATATCCCTGATGAACATAGATGCAAAAATACTCAATAAAATTCTGGCCAATAGAATGCAACAACACATCAGAAAGATCATCCACCCAGACCAAGTGGGATTTATCCCTGGTATGCAGGGATGGTTCAACATTCGCAAAACAATCAACGTAATGCACTACATTAACAGACTGCAGAAAAAAAACCATATGATTCTCTCAATAGATGCAGAGAAAGCATTTGATAAAATACAACACCCTTTCATGATGAAAACTCTAAGCAAACTGGGTATGGAAGGAACATTCCTGAATACAATCAAAGCAATCTATGAAAAACCCACGGCCAACATCCTATTGAATGGGGAAAAGTTGGAAGCATTTCCACTGAGATCTGGTACCAGACAGGGATGACCACTCTCACCACTGCTGTTCAATATAGTTCTGGAAGTTTTGGCCAGAGCTATTAGGCAAGAAAGAGAAATTAAAGGGATACAAATCGGGAAGGAAGAACTCAAACTATCCCTTTTTGCAGATGATATGATTCTTTACTTAGGGGAACCAAAGAACTCTACTAGGAGACTGCTGGAACTCATAGAAGAGTTTGGCAAAGTAGCAGGATATAAAATCAATGCACAGAAATCAACAGCCTTTATATACACAGGCAATGCCACAGCTGAGGAAGAACTTCTAAGATCAATCCCATTCACAATAGCTACAAAAACAATCAAATACCTTGGAATAAACTTAACCAAGGATGTTAAAGATCTCTATGATGAAAACTACAAAACCTTACAGAAAGAAATAGAAGAGGATACAAAAAAATGGAGAAATCTTCCATGCTCATGGATTGGAAGAATCAATATCATCAAAATGTCTATTCTCCCAAAAGCAATTTATACATTCAATGCAATACCAATCAAGATACCAAAGACATTATTCTCAGATCTGGAAAAAAATGATGCTGAAATTCATATGGAGACACAGAAGACCTCGAATAGCCAAAGCAATCTTGTACAACAAAAACAAAGCCTGTGGCATCACAATACCAGATTTCAGGACATACTACAGGGCAGTTGTTATCAAGACAGCATGGTACTAGTGCAGAAACAGAAGGATAGACCAATGGAACAGAATAGAAACACCAGAAATCAATCCAAACATCTACAGCCAACTTATATTTGACCAAAGATCCAAATCCAATCCCTGGAATAAGGACAGTCTATTCAATAAATGGTGCTGGGAAAATTGGATTTCCACGTGCAGGAGCTTGAAGCAAGACCCATACCTATCACCTTACACAAAAATTCACTCAACATGGAATAAAGACTTAAATCTATGACCTGAAACCATCAAATTATTAGAGAGCATTGGAGAAACCCTACAAGATATAGGCACAGGCAAAGACTTCTTGGAAAAAACCCCAGGAGCACAGGCAGTCAAAAACAAAATTAACATTTGGGATTGCATCAAATTGAGAAGTTTCTGTACTTCAAAAGAAACAGTCAGGAAAGTGAAGAGACAACTGACAGAATGGGAAAAATATTTGCAAACTATGCAACAGATAAAGGGTCAATAACCAGAATCTACAAAGAAGTCAAGAAAATCCACAACAACAGAACAAACAACCCACTGAAGAGATGGGCCAAGGACCTCAATAGACATTTTTCGAAAGAAGAAATCCAAATGGCCAACAGACACATGAAAAAATGTTCAAGATCACTAGCAATCAGAGAAATGCAAATCAAAACCACAATGAGGTTTCTCCTCACCCCTGTGAGAATGGCTCACATTCAGAAATCTACCAACAACAGATGCTGGAGAGGATGTGGGGAAAAAGGGACACTAACCCACTGTTGGTGGGAATGCAAACTGGTTAAGCCACTATGGAAATCTGTCTGGAGATTCCTCAGAAACCTGAACATAACCCTACCATACAACCCAGCCATCCCACTCCTTGGAATTTACCCAAAGGAAATTAATTTGGCTAATAAAAAAGCCATCTGCACATTAATGTTTATTGCAGCCCAATTCACAATAGCTAAGACCTGGAACCAACCCAAATGCCCATCAACAGTAGACTGGATAAAGAAATTATGGGACATGTACTCCATAGAATACTATACAGCAGTAAGGAACAATGAAGCCCAGTCATTTGCAACAAGGTGGAGGAATCTGGAAAACATCATGCTGAGTGAATTAAGCCAGTCCCAAAGAGACAAATATCATTTGTTTTCCCTGATCGGCGACAACTGAGCACCAAAGGGAAAACCTGTTGAAGTGAAATAGACACTATAAGAAACTATGACCTGATCAGCTCTTGTCCTGGCTCTAGATGTACAATGTAATACTTTATCCTTTTTAGTATTTGTTGTTGTTTTTGTTGTTGTTGTTCTAGTACTAGTGGTTGAACTCTGTAATTAACACACAATTATTCTTAAGTGTTTAAATTTTAACTGAAAGGTAATCCCTGTTAAATTTAAGAGTGGAAAAAGAGAGGGAGGAGATGTACAATTTGGGACATGCACAATCAGACTTGCCCCAAATGGTGGAGTTAGAAATGTGCCAGGGGATTCCAATATAATCCCATCAAGGTGGCATATACCAATGCCATCTCACTAGTCCAAGTGATCAATTTCAGTTCACATTCGATGGCTCTGATAGGTCTAAGAGTCAAAGGGATCACACAAACAAGACAAGTGTCTGCTAATACTAACCGATAGAATCAAAAAGGAAGAGAAAGATCCAACATGGGAAGTGGGATACACAGCAGACTCATAGAATGGAAGACGTCCTGAACAACACTCTGGCCTCAGAATCAGCCCTTAAGGCATTCGGATCTGGCTCAAGAGCCCATGAGAGTATTGTAGGCATGGAAAGCCAAGACACCATGGAAAAGAAAAAAAAAGACCTAAATGAAAGTTCTCTGGGAGTGAGATCCCAGTGGAAAGAACAGGGCCATCAAAGAAGGAGGTACCTTTCTCTGAAGGGAGGAGAGAACTTCCACTTTGACTATGACCCTTTCGGAATAAGATTGAAGTCGGTGAACTCTAAAGGCTTCCATAGCCCTGGCAACTCATGACTAGAGCCTAGGGAGATTACTGACGCCATGAACAGGAGTGTCAAATTGTTAAGTCAGCAACAGGATTCACTGTGTACTTACATCCCATGTGGGATCTGTCCCTAATGTGTTGTCTAATGTGCAGTGATGCTATAACTAGTACTGAAACAGTATTTTTACACTTTGTGTTTCTGCATGGATACAAACTGATGAGATCTTCACTAATTATATACTGAATTGATCTTCTGTATATAAGTTAATTGGAAATGAAAAAAGGAAAAACCTGGTGTTAAATTGGAAATGACATAGAAAATTAATTATTTTTTAAGAAAATATTATGTAAGATCTCTGTCTTTAATGTACTGTACACTCTTATTTAATGCTATAACTAGTACTCCAACAGTATGTTTTTTTCACTTTGTGTTACTATATGGGGGCAAACTGTTGAAATCATTACCTAATATATACTAAATTGATCTTCTGTATATAAAGAGAATTGAAAATGAATCATGATGTGATTGGAAGGGGAGAGGGAGAGGGAAAAAGGAGGGTTGTGGGAGGGAGGGAAATTTTGTGAGGGGGAAGCTATTGTAACCCATAAGCTGTACTTTGGAAATTTATATTCATTAAATCAAAGTTTAATTAAAAAAAAGAAATATAAATATCAGGTTTGTTTGCCACAGTTGCTCTAGCTTTTCCTAGAAAACACAAATATGTAGAGGATTTTTCCTGTGCAACCAATTAGCATTTGCTAGCACAAAACCAAATGTCCCCTGCTAAAATTCATTCCAAACCTTAAAGTCCATTGTTAATATCCAGAAAACACAAACACAGAGTCTGGAGCCTGGAAAAGTGGATTCAATGTCATGTTTGCAAACATAAATATCATGTTTGCAGCATTTGTTCTAGCTTTTTCCTTAGAAAACACGAATGGGTACAGGTTTTGTCTGCATATGGAACCAATTAGTGTTTGCCAGCATGAAACAAGATGTTATAGGCTAACATACATTGAAAAACAATTAAGACCACAGAGAATATCCAGAAAACACAAACAAACTCAGAGGCTGTAGCAAGATCTGGAAGTGAATTAGCCACATAATTACCGGATATTTCTCATATGATGCAGTCATATCCGGGCCAAGTGTTGTGGATTTTGTATGCAAGGGACTCAGAAAAACACAGTCAAACTGGTTTCGGAGAATACCAAATTCATTTTCTTGGGCAAGTGGGTGAAATGTTATGTTCACAAATAAATTTATCATGTTTCTTTGCCACAGTTGCTCTAGCATTCTCCTTAGAATTCACGAATGTGTAGAGGTTTTCTCTGCATGTGGAACCAAATAGAGTTTGCCAGCACAAAACAAAATGTCCCCAGCTAAAATGTGTTCAAAACTGTAAAGTCCATGGAGCATATCCAGAAAACACAGGCACGGAGGCTGTAGCAAGATCTGGATTTCAGTTAGCAACAATACAACCGGGGGTTTATGGTTTCATCCAGGCATATCCGGACCAAATATTGTGGAATTCATGTGCAATGGACTCAGAATCACAGTCAATCTGGTTTTGGAGAAAAACAAAGTATATTTTGCGGGAGGGGCAAGTGGATAAAATGTCATGTTAGAAATATAAATATCAGGTTTGATTGCCACAAGTGCTCTAGCTTTTTCCTAGGAAACATGAATATGTAGAGGTTTTTCTTCCTGTGGAACCAATTATCCTTTTCTACCACAAAACAAAATGTCCCCTGCTAAAATTCATTCCAAACCTTAAAGTCCATTGATAATATCCAGAAAAAAAAATCACAGAAACTGTAGCCTGGAGAAGAGGAATCAATGTCATGTTTGCAAACATAAATATCATGTGTGCAGCATTTGCTCTAGCTTTTTCCATAGAAAACAGGAATGGGTAGAGGTTTTGTCTTCATATGGAAGCAATCAGTATTGGCCAACACGAAACAAGATGTTGTATGCTAACATACATTGAAAAATAATAAAGTCCACAGAGAAATTGCAGAAAACACAAACAAACACAGAGGCTGTAGCAAGCTCTGGAACTGAGTTAGCTGCAACACCACTGGATATTTCTGGTATGATGCAGTCATATCCAGACCAAGTGTTGTGGAATTCGTATGCAAGGGACTCAGAAAATCACAGTCAAAATGGTTTTGGAGAACAGCAAATTCATTTTCTTGGGCAAGTGGGTAAAATGTCATGTTGACAAATATAAATATCATGTTTGTGTGCCACAGTTGCTCTAGCATTCTCCCTAAAATACACGAATGTGTAGAGATTTTCTCTGCATGTGGAACCAATTAGCATTTGCCAGCAAAAAACAAAATGTTGCCTGCTAAAATTCATTCTAAACCGTAAAGTCCATTGATAATATCTAGAAAACACAAACACAGAAGCAGTAGCAAGATCTGGGATTGAGTCAGCCATAACACGAGAGGCTATTTCTGGTTTGATGCAGTCCTATCCAAAGTTTTGGGGAATTCCTCTGCAATGGAGCCTAGAAAATCACAGTCAAACAGGATTTGCAGAGAAGCAGTCTTTTTCCTGGGCAAGCGGATAAAATATCATGTATACAACCACAAATATCATCTTGGTTTGCTGCAGTTGCTCTAGCTTCTCCCTAGAAAACACGAATGTGTAGAGTTTGTGTCTCCATGTGGAACCAGTTAGTGATTGCCAGCACAAAACAAAATGTTCCCTGCTAAAATGTGTTCAAAAATGTAAAGTCCATAGAGAATATCCAGAAAACACAAACATGGAGGCTGTAGAAAGATCTAGATTTCAGTTAGCCACAACACAACCTGATGTTTCTGGTTTCATCCAGGCATATCCGGACCAAGTGTTGTGGAATTCGAATGCAATGGACTCAGAAATTCACAGTCAATCTGGTTTGGGAGAAAAACAAAGCATTTTTGGGGGGGAAAGTGGATAAAATGTCATGTTAGAAATATAAATATCTGGTTTCTTTGCCACAGTTGCTCTAGCTTTTTCCTAGAAAACGCGAATATGTAGAGGTTTTTTCTTCCTATGGAAGCTATTCAATTATCATTTGCTAGCACAAAACAAAATGTCCCCTGCTAAAATTCATTCCAAATCTTAAAGTCCATGGAGAATATCCAGAAAACACAAACACAGAGTCTGTAGCCTGGAAAAGTGGATTCAATGTCATGTTTGCAAACATAAATATCATGTTTGCAGCATTTGCTCTAGTTTTTTCCATAGAAAACACGAATGGGTACATATGGAAGGCAGTAGCAAGATCTGGGATTGAGTTGGCCATAACAGAAGAGGCTATTTCTGGTTTGATCCAGTCATATCCAGACAAAGTTTTGTGGAATTGCTACGCAATGGAGCCTAAAAAATCACAGTCAAACACGATTTGCAGAAAAGCAGAGTCTTTGTCCTGGGCAAGTGGATAAAATATCATGTATACAACCACAGATATCATGTTGGTTTGCTGCAGTTGCTCTAGCTTCTCCCTAGAAAACACGAATGTGTAGAGTTTGTGTCTCCATGTGGAACCAATTAGTGTTTGCCAGCACAAAACAAAATGTTCCCTGCTAAAATGCGCTCAAAACTGTAAAGTCCCTAGAGGATATCCAGAAAACACAAAGACGGAGGCTGTAGCAAAATCTGGATTTCAGTTAGCCACAACACAACCGGATGTTTCTGGTTTCATCCAGGCATATCCGGACCAAGTATTGTGGAATTTGTATTCAATGGACTCAGAAAATCACAGTCAATCTGGTTTTGGAGAAAAACAAAGCATTTTTTGGGGGGCAAGTGGATAAAATGCCATGTTAAAAATATAAATATCAGGTTTGTTTGCCACAGTTGCTCTAGCTTTTTCCTAGAAAACACGAATATGTAGAGGTTCTTTTTTCCTGTGGAACCAATTAACATTTGCTAGCACAAAACAAAATATCCCCTGCTAAAATTCATTCCAAACCTTAAAGTCCATGGATAATATCCAGAAAACACAAACACAGAGTCTGGAGCCTGGAAAAGTGGATTCAATGTCATGTTTGCAAACATAAATATCATGTTTGCAGCATTTGCTCTAGCTTTTTCCATAGAAAACACGAATGGGTACAGGTTTTGTCTGCATATGGAACCAATTCTTGTTTACCAGCATGAAACAGGATGTTATATGCTAACATACATTGAAAAACAATAAAGTCCACAGAGAATATCCAGAAAACACAAACAAACACAGAAGCTGTAGCAAGATCTGGAATTGAGTTAGCTACAACACCACCAGATATTTCTGGTATGATGCAGTCATATCCGGACCAAGTGGTGTGGAATTTGTATGCCAGGGACTCAGAAAATCACAGTCAAACTGGATCTGCAGAATTGCAAATTCATTTTCTTGGGCAAGTGGGTAAAATGTCATGTTTACAAATAAAAATATCATCTTTCTTTGCCACAGTTGCTCTAGCATTCTCCCTAGAAAGCTGGAATGTGTAGAGGATTTCTCTGCAAATGGAATCAATTAGCGTTTGCCAGCACAAAACAAAATGTTCCCTGCTAAAATTCATTCTAAACCGTAAAGTCCATTTAGAATATCTAGAAAACACAAACACAGAGGCAGTAGCAAGATCTGGATTGAGTTTGCCATAACACAAGAGGCTATTTCTGGTTTGATCCAGTCATATTCAAAGTTTTGTGGAATTCCTACGCAATGGTGCCTATAAAATCACAGTCAAACAGGATTTGCAGAAATGCAGAGTGTTTTTCCTGGGCAAGTGGATAAAATATCATGTATGCAAAGAGAAATACCATGTTTGTTTGCTGCAGTTGCTCTAGCTTCTCCCTAGAAAACACGAATGTGTAGAGTTTGTGTCTCCATGTGGAATTAATTAGTGTTTGCCAGCACAAAACAAAATGTTCCCTGCTAAAATGCGCTCAAAACTGTAAAGTCCATAGAGAATATCCAGAAAACACAAACACGGAGGCTGTAGAAAGATCTGGATTTCAGTTAGCCACAACACAACCGGATGTTTCTGGTTTCATCCAGGCATATCCGGACCAAGTATTGTGGAATTCAAATGCAATGGACTCAGAAATTCACAGTCCATCTGGTTTTGGAGAAAAACAAAGTATTTTGGGGGGGGCAACTGGATAAAATGTCATGTTAGAAATATAAATATCTGGTTTCTTTGCCACAGTTGCTCTAGCTTTTTCCTAGAAAACACGAATATGTAGAGGTTTTTCCTTCCTGTGGAACCAATTCAATTATCATTTGCTAGCACAAAACAAAATATCCCCTGCTAAAATTCATTCCAAACCTTAAAGTCCATGGAGAATATCCAGAAAACACAAATACAGAGTCTGTAGCCTGGAAAAGTGGATTCAATGTCATGTTTGCAAACATAAATATCATGTTTGCAGCATTTGCTCTGGCTTTTCCATAGAAAATATGAATGGGTACATATGGAAGGCAGTAGCAAGATCTGGATTGAGTTGGCCATAACACAAGAGGCTATTTCTGGTTGGATCCAGTCATATCCAGACAAAGTTATGTGGAATTGCTACGCAATGGAGCCTATAAAATCACAGTCAAACAGGATTTACAGAAAAGCAGAGTCTTTTTCCTGGGCAAGTGGATAAAAAATCTTGTATACAACCACAAATATCATGTTTGTTTGCTGCAGTTGCACAAGCCTCTCCCTAGAATACACGAATGTTTAGAGTTTGTGTCTCCATGTGGAACCAATTAGTGTTTGCCAGCACAAAACAAAATGTTCCCTGCTAAAAAGTGTTGAAAACTGTAAAGTCCAGGAAAACATCCAGAAAACACAAACACGGAGGCTGTAGCATGATCTGGATTTCAGTTAGCCACAACACAAACGGATGTTTCTGGTTTCATCCAGGCATATCCGGACCAAGTATTGTGGAGTTCATATGCAATGGATTCAGAAAATCACAGTCAATCTGGTTTTGGAGAAAAACAAAGTATTTTTTGGGGGGCAAGTGGATAAAATGTCATGTTAGAAATATAAATATCAGGTTTGATTGCCACAGTTGCTTAAGCTTTTTCCATAGAAAACACGAATGGGTACAGGTTTTGTCTGCATATGGAACCTATTAGTGTTTGCCAGCAGGAAACAAGATGTTATATGCTAACATACACTGAAACGATAATGTCCAGAGAGAAAATCCAGAAAACACAAACAAACACAGATGCTGTGGCAAGATCTGGAATTGAGATAGCTACAACATTACCAGATATTTCTGGTATGATGCGTTCATATCCGGACCAAGTGTTGTGGAAATCGTATAAAAGGGACTCAGAAAATCACAGTCAAACTGGTGCTGGAGAAGAGCAAATTCATTTTCTTGGGCAAGTGGGTAAAATGTCATATTTACCAATAGAAATATCATGTTTATTTGCGGCAGTTTCCCTAGAATAAACGAATGTGTAGAGGTATTCTCTGCATATGGAACCAATTAGCATTTGGCAGCACAAAACAAAATCATCCCCGATGAAATTCATTCTAAACCGTAAAATCCATTAAAATATCTAGAAAACACAAACAGAGGCAGTAGCAAGATCTGGGATTGAGTTAGCCATAACACAAGAGGCTATTTATGGTTGGATCCAGTCATATCCAGACAAAGCTTTGTCTAATTCCTACGCAATGCAGCCTATAAAATCACAGTCAAACAGGATTTGCAGAAAAGC
The DNA here is from genome assembly GCF_033115175.1 of Lepus europaeus. Taxonomy (NCBI): domain Eukaryota; kingdom Metazoa; phylum Chordata; class Mammalia; order Lagomorpha; family Leporidae; genus Lepus; species Lepus europaeus. The sequence goes on from NW_026909485.1 coordinate 17,199, forward strand.
AGAGTCTTTTTCCTGGGCAAGTGGATAAAATATCATGTATACAACCACGAATATCATGTTGGTTTGCTGCAGTTGCTCTAGCTTTTCCCTAGAAAACACGAATGTGGAGAGTTTGTGTCTCCATGGGGAACCAATTAGTGTTTGCCAGCACAAAACAAAATGTTCCCTGCTAAAATGTGTTCAAAACTGTAAAGTCCATGGAGAATATCCAGAAAACACAAACACAGAGGCTGTAGAAAGATCTGGATTTCAGTTAGCCACAACACAACCGGATGTTTCTGGTTTCATCCAGGCATATCCGTACAAAGTATTGTGGAATTCGAATGCAATGGACTCAGAAAATCACAGTCCATCTGATTATGGAGAAAAACAAAGTATTTTTTGTAGGGCAAGTGGATAAAATGTCATGTTAGAAATATAAATATCAGGTTTGTTTGCCTAAGTTGCTCCAGCTTTTTCCTAGAAAACACGAATATGTAGAGGTTTTTTCTTCCTGTGGAACCAATTATCATTTGCTAGCACCTAGCAAAATGTCCCCAGCTAAAATTCATTCCAAACCTTAAAGTCCATGGAGAATATCCAGAAAACACAAACACAGAGTCTGGAGCCTGGAAAAGTGGATTCAATGTCATGTTTGCAAACATAAATATCATGTTTGCAGCATTTGCTCTAGCTTTTTCCATAGAAAACACGAATGGGTACAGGTTTTGTCTGTATATGGAACCAATTAGTGTTTGTCAGCATGAAACAAGATGTTATATGCTAACATACATTGAAAACCGATAAAGTCCACAGAGAAATTGCAGAAAACACAAACAAACATAGAGGCTGTAGCAAGATCTGGAATTGAGTTAGACACAACACCACCAGATAGTTCTGGTATGATGCAGTCATATCCAGACCAAGTGTTGTGGAATTTGTATGCAAGGGACTCAGAAAATCACAGTCAAACTGGTTTTGGAGAATAGCAAATTCATTTTCTTGGGAAAGTGGGTAAAATGTCATGTTGACAAATATAAATATCATGTTTGTTTGCCACAGTTGATCTAGCATTCTCCGTAGGATACACAAATCTGTAGAGGTTTTCCATGCATGTGGAACCACTTAGCGTTTGCCAGCACAAAACAAAATGTCCCCTGCTAAATTTCATTCTAAACCATAAAGTCCATTTAGAATATCTAGAAAACACAAACACAGAGGCAGTAGCAAGATCTGGGAATTGCGTTAGCCATAACACAAGAAGCTATTTCTGGTTGGATCCAGTCATATCCTGACAGAGTTTTGTGGAATTCCTACGCAATGGAGCCTATAAAGTCACAGTCAAACAGGATTTGCAGAAAAGCAGAGTGTTTTGCCTGGGCAAGTGGATAAAAAATCTTGTATACAAATACAAATATCATGTTTGATTGCTGCAGTTGCTCTAGCTACTCCCTAGAAAACACGAATGTTTAGAGTTTGTGTCTCCATGTGGAACTAATTAGTGTTTGCCAGCACAAAACAAAAGGTTCCCTGCTAAAAAGTGTTCAAAACTGTAAAGTCCAGGAAAACATCCAGAAAACACAAACACGGAAGCTGTAGAAATATCTGGATATCATTTAGCCACAACACTACCGGATGTTTCAGGTTTCATGCATGCATAACTGGACAAAGTATTGTGGAATTCGTATGCAATGTACTCAGAAAATCACAGTCAATGTGGTTTTGGAGAAAAACAACGTATTTTTTGTGGGGGCAAGTTGATAAAATGTCATGTTAGAAATATAAATATCAGGTTTGTTTGCCACAGTTGCTCTAGATTTTTCCTACAAAGCAGGAATATGTAGAGGTTTTTTCTTCCTGTGGAACCATTTGCTAGCACAAAACAAAATGTCCCCTGCTAAAATTCATTCCAAACATTAAAGAACATGCAGAATATCCAGAAAACACAAACACAGAGTCTGGAGCCTGGAAAAGTGGATTCAATGTCATGTTTGCAAACATAAATATCATGTTTGCAGCATTTGCTCTTGCTTTTCCATAGAAAACACGAATGGGTCCAGGTTTTGTCTGCATATGGAACCAATTAGTGTTTGCCAGCATGAAACAGGATGTTTTATGCTAACATACATTTAAAAATGAGAAAGTCCACAGAGAATATCCAGAAAACACAAACAAACACACAGACTGTAGCAAGATCTGCAATTGAGTTAGCTACAACACCACCTGATATTTCTGCTATGATGCAGTTTTATCCGGACGAACTGTTGCAGAATTCATATTGAAATGCCTCAGAAAATCACAGTCAAACTGGTGCTGGAGAAGAGCAAATTCATTTTCTTGGGCAAGTGGGTAAAATGTCATTTTTACAAATGTAAATATAACGTTTGTTTTTTACAGTTGCTCTAGCAGTCTCCCTAGAATAAACGAATGTGTAGAGGTTTTCTCTGCATGTGGAACCATTTAGCGTTTGCCAGCACAAAACAAAATCATCCCCGATAAAATTCATTCTATACCGTAAAATCCATTGATAATATCTAGAAAACACAAACACAGAGGCAGTAGCAAGATCTGGGATTGTGTTAGCCATAACACAAGAGGCTATTTCTGGATAGATCCAGTGATATTCAGAAAAGTTTTGTGGAAGTCCTATGCAGTGGAGCCTATAAAATCACAGTCAAACAGGATTTGCAGAAAAGCAGAGTCTTAGTCCTGGGCAAGTGGATAAAATATCATGTATACAACCAAAAATATCATGTTTGTTTGCTGCAGTTGCTCTAGCTTTCTACCTAGACAACACAAATGTGTAGAATTTGTGTCTCCATGTGGAATCAATTAGTGTTTGCCAGCACAAAACAAAATGTTCCCTGCTAAAATGTGTTCAAAACTATAAAGTCCATTGAGAATATCCAGAAAACACAAACACAGAGGCTGTAGCAAGATCTGGATTTCTGTTAGCCACAACACAACCGGATGTTTCTGGTTTCATCCAGGCATATCCGGACCAAGTATTGTGGAATTCGTATGCAATGCACTCAGAAAATCACAGTCCATCTGGTTTTGGAGAAAAACAAAGTATTTTTTGTAGGGCAAGTGGATAAATTGTCATGTTAGAAATATAAATATCAGGTTTTTTGGCCAGATTTGCTCTGGCTTTTTCCTAGAAAACACGAATATGTAGAGGTTTTTTCTTCCTGTGGAACCAATTATCATTTGCTAGCAGAAAACACAATGTCCCCTGCTAGAATTCATTCCAAACCTTAAAGTCCATTGATAATATCCAGAAAACACAAACACAAAGACTGTAGCCTGCAAAAGTGGATTCAATGTCATGTTTCCTAAGCTAAATATCATGTTTGCAGCATTTGCTCTAGTTTTTTCCATAGAAAACACGAATGGCTAGAGGTTTTGTCTGCATATTGTACCAATTCCTGTTTGCCAGCATGAAACAGGATGTTATATGCTAACATACATTGAAAAACAATAAAGTCCACAGAGAATATCCAGAAAACACCAACAAACACAGAGGCTGTAGCAAGATCTGAAATTGAGTTAGCCACAACACCACCAGATATTTCTGGTATGATTCAGTCATATCCGGACCAATGTTCTGGAATTTGTATGCCAGGGACTCAGAAAATCACAGTCAAACTGGTTTTGGAGAATAGCAAATTCATTTTCGTGGGCAAGTGGGTAAAATGTCATATTTACCAATAGAAATATCATATTTGTTTGCCACAGTTGATCTAGCTTTCTCCCTAGAGAGCACGAATGTGTAGAGGTTTCTGTGCATGCGGAAGCAATTAGCGTTTGACAGCACAAAGCAAAATGTTTCCTGCTAAAATTCATACTGAAGCGTAAAGTCCGTTGATAATATCTAGAAAACACAAACACAGAGGCAGTAGCAAGATCTGGGATTGAGTTAGCCATAACACAAGAGGCTATTTCTGTTTGGATGCAGTCATATCCAAAGTTTTGTGGAATTCCTACGCAGTGGAGCCTATAAAATCACAGTCAAACAGGATTTACAGAAAAGCAGAGTCTTTTTCCTGGGTATGTGGATAAAATATCATGGATACAACCACAAATATCATGTTTGTTTGCTGCAGTTGCTCTAGCTTCTCCCTAGAAAACACGAATGTGTAGAGTTTGTGTCTCCATGTGGAACCAATTAGTGCTTGCCAGCACAAAACAAAAGGTTCCCTGCTAAAATGTATTCAAATTGTAAAGTCCATGGAGAATATCCAGAAAACACAAACACAGAGGCTGTAGTAATATCTGAATTTCAGTTAGCCACAACTCAACCAGATGTTTCTGGTTTCATCCAGGCATATCCGGACCCAGTATTGTGGAATTCCTATGCAATGCACTCAGAAAATCACAGTCCATCTGGTTTTGGAGAAAAACAAAGTATTTTTTGTAGGGCAAGTGGATAAAATGTCATGTTAGAAATATAAATATCAGGTTTGTTTGCCACAGTTGCTCTAGCTTGTTCCTTAGAAATACGAATATGTAGAGGTTTTATCTTCCTGTGGAACCAGTTATCATTTGCTAGCAAAAAACACAATGTCCCCTGCTAAAATTCATTCCAAACCGTAAAGTCCATTGATAATATCCAGAAAACACAAACACAGAGTCTGTAGCCTGGAAAAGTGGATTCAATGTCATGTTTACAAACATAAAAATATTTGCAAATTTTGCACTAGCTTTTTCCATGAAAAACACGAATGGGTAGAGGTTTTGTCTGCAGATGGAACCAATTAGTTTTTGCCAGCACGAAACAGGATGTTATATGCTAACATACATTTAAAAATGATAAGGTCCACAGAGAAAATCCAGAAAATACAAAGAAACACAAAGGCTTTTATAAGATCTGGAATTGAGTTAGCCACAACACCACCTGATATTTCTGGTATGATGCAGTCATATCCGGACCAATGTTCTGGAATTCGTATTGAAATGACTCAGAAAATCACAGTTGAACTGCTTTTGGAGAACAGAAATTCATTTTCTTGGGCAAGTGGGTAAAATGTCATGTTTACAAATAAAAATATCATGTTTGTTTGCCACAGTTGCTCTAGCTTTCTCCTTAGAAAGCTCGAATATGTAGAGGTGTTCTCTGCATGTGGAACCAATTAGCGTTTGCCAGCACAAAACAAAATGTTCCGTGCTAAAATTCCTTCTAAACCATAAAGTCCATTGATAATATCTAGAAAACACAAATGAAGAGGCAGTAGCAAGATCTGGGATTGAGTTAGCCATAACACAAGAGGTTATTTCTCGTTTGATCCAGTCATATCCAGACAGTTTTGTGGAATTCCTACGCAATGGAGCCTTTAAAATCACAGTGCAACAGGATGTGCAGAAAAGTAGAGTCTTTTTCATGTGCAAGTGGATAAAATATCATGTATACAACCACAAATAGGATGTTTGTTTGCTGCAGTTGCTCTAGCTTCTCCCTAGAAAACACAAATGTGTAGAATTTGTGTCTCCATGTGAAACCAATTAGTGTTTGCCAGCACAAAACAAAATGTTCCCTGCTAAAATGTAAAGTCCATTTAGAATATCCAGAAAACACAAACACTGAGGCTGTAGCGAGATCTGGATTTCTGTTACCCACAACACAATCGGATGTTTCTGGTTTCATCCAGAATAACCGGAACAAGTATTGTGGAATTCGTATGCAAGGGACTCCGAAAATCACAGTCCATCTGGTTGGTGAAAAACCAGAGTAGTTTTGTGGGGGCAAGTGGATAAAATGTCATGTTAGAAATAAAAATATCAGGTTTGTTGGCCACACATGTTGTAGCTTTTTCCTAGAAAACACGAATATGTAGAGGTTTTATCTTCCTGTGGAACCAGTTATCATTTGCTAGCAAAAAACACAATGTCCCCTGCTAAAATTCATCGTAAACCTTAAAGTCCATTGATAATATCCAGAAAACACAAACACAGAGTCTGTAGCCTGGAAAAGTGGATTCAATGTCATGTTTGCAAACATAAATATCATGTTTGCAGCATTTGCTCTAGCTTTTTCCATAGAAAACACGAATGGGTACAGGTTTTGTCTCAGATGGAACCAATTAGTGTTTGCCAGCACGAAACAAGAAGTTATATGCTCTCATATATTGAAAAACGATAACGTCCACAGAGAATATCCAGAAAACACAAACAAACACAGAGGCTGTAGCAAGATCTGGAATTGAGTTAGCCACAATACCACCAGATATTTCTGGTATGATGCAGTCATATCCGGACCAATATTTGGAATTTGTAGGCAAAGGACTCAGAAAATCACATCAAACTGGTTTTTGGGAACAGCAAATTCATTTTCTTGGGCAAGTGGGTAAAATGTCATGTTTACCAATAGAAATATCATGTTTGTTTGCCACAGTTGATCTAGCTTTCTCCCTAGAAGGCCCGAAGCTGTAGAGGTTTTCCGTGTATGTGGAACCAATTAGCGTTTGCCAGCACAAAGCAAAATATTCCCTGCTAAAATTCATTCTGAACCGTAAAGTCCGTTGATAATATCTAGAAAACACAAACACAGAGGCAGTAGCAAGATCTGGGATTGAGTTAGCCATAACACAAGAGGCTATTTCTGGTTTGATCCAGTCATATCCAGACAAAGTTTTGTGGAATTCCTATGCAATGGAGCCTATAAAATCACACTAAAAAACGGAATTTGCAGAAAAGCAGAGTCTTTGTCCTGGGCAAGTGTACAAAATATCATGTATACAACCACAAATATCATGTTTGTTTGCTGCAGGTGCTCTAGCTTCTCCCTAGAAAACACGAATGTGTAGAGTTTGTGTCTCCATGTGGAACCAATTAGTGTTTGCCAGCACTAAGCAAAATGTTCCCACTAAAATGTCTTCAAAACTGTAATGTCCATAGAGAATATCCAGAAAACCAAACACGGAGGCTGTAGCACGATGTGGATTTCAGTTAGCTGTGGGGGCTAGTGGTCCTGGCCCGACATGTGATGCAGCAGGCTGAAGCTGTCCCTGATGGAATCCTGTTTCCTGTTATTTTGTTCTGTATGCGCAAGATTTTTCATCCCACATTCCTGCAGGCAGGATGTGACTTCTGATGAAGGTGTATGATGTTCTTTGTTCTATCTGCAGAGCTTGTACCCTGATCTTTGCTACCTCATAAACTTGTTTTGTTCCTGTGCTATGCATGATTGCACACAATGAATGTTATCTGTATGGGGCCTGTGGTATATATCCTTGTGTTTCTTGGTGCATGTGGCTGGAGACTGAAGAGTTTCCCCAGGGAGACTGCCTCCAGTCTCATCACCGGGCCCCCTACTTTGGCTTGGAGTGTGATGAGGCAATAAACGTGATGAATTACTGAGTGCTGCATGTCTCCGTGTGTTTGTCGGGTGGCCTTGACAGCTGGTGCCGTGACTGGGATTCATCTCATTCACAGGTAATCCTCTGTAAGAGGGAAGGCTGTGGTGGTAGTAGGTCATAGGGATTAAAAGGGAGGCAGATAAGCACGAATAGGGCGTGACAGACTAGGGCTTGCCTGGGGAGCCTCTCCAATATCCATGGGAATATACAGTCACATCTAAATGTGAAAAGGATAATAAAGGCATTGTTTAAAAGCACTGGGATGCAGGTTGCAGTAGAAAGGAGGGAGCAATTAGCACGTGTAGGATTTGAAAGACAAAAAATTTCTCAGGAACCCCTTCTAAGCCATAACTATGGAAAATGCACATTTAAAGAAACTAAGCAAGCCTTGTCAAAGTGTCTGGACTACTCATTCTATTTTTGTATTATGTATTTTGTATTATGTACTAACTCTACCCTTATTATTGATAGGAATGCTTGGGCAGATTATGCGTGGTTGGCTTAAAAAATGTAAATCAAAATATGCCACAAATAGTTAAGATTACACAAACCTACAAAAATGTAACAATTACAGATAGTAAGAGGCTACTATCATTATGGCTAAATGGTTATACCCACCGTGTTTCATCCGCTGAAAAATTTGTTGTCTTATCAAAAGAGATTTACAAATATTTAATGAAACCCAAATCACTAATTTCAGAGTAATGCAAAATGTTAGCGCATTTGTTAATTGGACTGTGTGCACCTCAACATGTCTGTTTAACAAGTAACAATGCCTCAGATCTCCATGCCATGGGATTGTCTAGCCAGTTCTCAGGCTGTCTGCAGCAGCTTGAGTTGTTGTATTGGAATGGTACTGTTTTTTTATGTCCCTGACATGGGTGCCCAAGAAGCTAATTCTCCCTCAGTTATGTTTCAATTTACCCTTAAAACACATTGAGTATTATTGTGCTTGATTGCTGGATGTATGCTTGTATAAAAAATTTGGTATTGTATTCTTATAATGTGTTAATTATGTCTACCCCTCAATGCAGTCCTAGGGCCAAATGTAAGGACAAATTTTTGAAATAAAGAGGCTTGTATCTAGTTCAGCTCTGGTGGACAAGTAACTTTGTTGCCAAATGACCTTCTCATGCTCCTTGGGAGCCTGGCCAGTTCCTGGGGAGGAGGATAAAGGAATGTTTCTGATAAACAGATGGGCATGCTTCGTGTCTTGGCTCTCTGGCCAAGATCCGGGACGGGACGCACTGCTTGCCTAAAATCTTGGCAATGAGCCACCCTTGTCCTTGGAGGCTTTAAGAGGGAGCCAGAACAAGCCTCTGCTACTGCTGCTTCATCCCAGGGAAACACACAGTCAAGCTAAATGTTAAACATGCCTGTAATGATTACTGATAATGTCTGATTCTCAGTATGGATTCTTTTCCGATGCTTTGTAAAGATTGCCTAATGATGCCCACAACACTATAAATTCTGCTAAATGTCAGTACAACGTAAACATGAATCAATTGGCCACTATGACTGAGGTGTTCTGTGACAGTTCCTTTGATGAGGGATTAGCAAAATGGATTCACTTAAAAACAGGACACTCAGGACCTGCCGCTCTACATGGTTTGCCATTACAAAAATTATCAAGGAGGGCTATGCCCAATAAATAAGGGTGCTATAAATGTGGACAGCAGGGACATGTACAAAAATTGTCCAAAAGTCAAAAATCAAAATACAGCACCTCCTGGTATTTTCCCCCAGTGCTAAAGGGAAGGCATTGGGCCAATAAATGTCACTTCAAAACTGATAAAGAAGGTAATTCATTAACAAACAGAGTTCAAAAAACTGAAAGCGGGGCCAGCCTCAGGCCCTCCCAACAAAAATCAGTGGACCGTCTTGCTATAGTATCATTAAAGCAATGGAGCAACATTCTGTTAATCTATACTCCTTTACCATCTTTCCTCTAAATAATTTTAGTGTGCACTATAAGGCTTGCAGCATATTTCTTGCAGATTAAACTAAAAGTAACTAAGTCTGTGCACAGCAGACAGCTAAAAAATAATTTGCTGTCACAAATTGGTGTAGTCAACAGAATCTACAAGTATACAAAGCAATGCCTTTCTTTAAAAGGAAAACTAAAGTTGCATGTGTAACCTGTGATGTTCCTGTTTGGAAAGACCCTCAGTTTGCCTCTTTGGCAAAGGAATGGGCTCTCTGCTCAGGATTGAGTAAAAATTGGAATGACAAGTTACGGACTGCACAGCCTCCACAAGTTATTAAGGTTTTGCAATCGGTAAAATAAATGGGTCCTATCACCAATCAATGAAATACACCTAATCCAATACTGGTATGGGACATGGACTCCTAAGGGATGGGATTTTTATGTAGCAAATATGCCTTCACATTGCTAACCTCTGATAACTTCCACAATTGCTCCCTGGACTGTGTGGCCCCGATGCTGACATCTGTATTTACAGCGGCAGACAGAGCATGTTGGCAGCATGCTTCACCTAAAGACTGTAATGGCAACACCTTCCTAATAGGAGAGGACACTGCCCTGGCCATGGCTGTACCAGTAGTGTTCCTGGACTGGCCTTTGGAAATAACCGTGGACTGCGAAGGTTTACATGTTTAGTGACCAAAACAATTAATCTTACTGCTACTGGACTGTCCAATATAGCCGAAGAATTGGATCAAGTTCACTCAAGAGTACTTTTAAACCATGCAGCTAACAATTACTTGATGTTAAAAAATCATATAAGTTATAAATCTGTAACAGGAAAATATTGTTTTAACATTACCAACAATGTGCCATATATAGAGTCTGTCGTTGATAAACTTAAGAATGAAATGCAACATATGTTTATTACTAACCCTCTAACATTTGGAGGGTTTCAATGGATTCATTGGTTTTTAATGCTGACTGGACCACTACTGCTTTTCCTACTTGGTATGGGATGTTTTCCGTGTGTTCTGCATTTTATGCTGACTTTGCTACAGTCTATATGAACTGACATTCATCATTATTTGTAATCACAAATAATTAATATTTGGCTGTATGTTGCATATCTCACCTAATTTTTGGCTGGAATGGTACTCAGAGATGGGTAAGATGCTCAGCATCCTGTACCAACCTAAGACAGGGCTCTATGCCAAGCTGCCAGAGTTACCGATGACGGGTAAGGACAGAGATGACTGAGGGCAACCTAAGACAAAGGCCATTCTCAATTAAATAAAAAAGGGGGAGATGTAGGCAGCCCATAAACAAGTCATAGACAAGTCAAGGTCAGTCTTGGCTTGTAAAATTCCTAAAAGGAAAAAAAAGGTCACCTATTCCTACGCTCCTAAGAATGACCAAACAAGAACACTCCGAGTGGCAGTGGATCAGCAAATCCATTCAGGAATCTTATTACTAAACCAACGGGTCGACGTTCTCCAGGAAGAACTGAATCTTAGACGGGGATGTGGGGAACCCCCTGCTTGGTTCAGTCTGTCGTGCTTTGCACTACTCCATTTCCCTGGCATAACTATACTCATCTTGCTAATTTGTCTCGCCCTTTAGGTGCCACCTTGAACCATACCTGGGATAGTAATTTCACTTGTTTGCTGCGTGAACTATGGCAAGAGATTTGGGTTCTTTTTTTTATTTATTTTTTATTTTTTTGACAGACAGAGTGGACAGTAGAGGGAGACAGAGAGAAAGGTCTTCCTTTTTGCCGTTGGTTCACCCTCCAATGGCCGCCACGGTAGGCGTGCTGGGGCCGGTGCACCGCGCTGTTCTGATGGCAGGAGCCAGGTGCTTCTCCTAGTCTCCCATGGGGTGCAGGGCCCAAGAACTTGGGCCATCCTCCACTGCACTCCTTGGCCACAGCAGAGAGCTGGCCTGGAAGAGGGGCAAATGGGACAGGATTGGTGCCCCGACCAGGACTAGAACCCGGTGTACCCACGCCACAAGGCGGAGGATTAGCCTACTGAGCCATGGCGCCGGCCCGAGATTTGGGTTCTGAACTCAACACAACTGGACACGGATATTTGGTCCCCATTCAAAGTCATCACTACAAAACCCCCGTCCCCTGAAATACAGCAGGTGTTGCTTGGTTTCTTGGACCAGTAGCCAGAGACGGGCAAGTGCCTTGAGGGATGACATGCAACCTAAGACAGTGGAGGGCTGAGACTGCTCATGCAATTCGACCCTCTGGCAAAGACGGGTAAGCTGCCACTCCACTCACAGGCGCCTAAGACAGGCGCTGGTCCTAAAGTAAAAAAGGGGGAGCTGTGGGGAGCCGGCCCCAACAACCTCTGTCTGCCCGCTTGTAGACTGATGTGAAGTAAAACAACCAAACGTTCCCACCGTTCCAATGTGCGCAGAGAGGCTATCAAAAGGACAGTACATACCCTCAAGGACACTCTCTAAAACAGGGGGCTGCGGTATGTGATATGCCGTGAAAGCCTCAGTCTCTCTCTTCTCTAGCGACCTAAGACAGAGGACAGGACATGCTTCCTGTATCCTTGATTATGGGTAAGCAGAGTAAGTGCTGTGGGGCACCTAAGATAGGCATGAGTCCACGCCGTTCAGTGTTTAATGCGAGAGACTTCTGGGGGCTGAATCTTCCCCTGTGGCCCTCTGGACAGTGTAGACACTGGTTACCATAAACACCAGGCCATTCTTGTACAAACAAGAAGGGGGCGATGTCGGGGCTAGTGGCCCTGGCCCGACATGAGATGCAGCAGGCAGAGGCAGTCCCTTATCTAATCCTGTTTTCTGTGCTTTTGTACTGTAGGCACAAGATTTTTCATACCACATTCCTGTAGGAAGGATGTGACTTCTGATGAAGGATTATGATGTTCTTTGCTCTATCTGCAGAGATTGTACCCTGATTTTTGCTACCTTGTAAACTTGTTTTGTTCCTGTGCTATGCATGATTGCACACAATGAATGTCATCAGTATGGGGCCTGGGGTATATATCCTTGTGTTTCTTTGTGTTCCTAGCTGGAGACTGAAGAGTTTCCCCAGGGAGACTGCCTCCAGTCCCTCAATGTTTAGCCCCTTACTTTGGCTTGGAATGTGACAAGGCAATAAACGTGGTGATGAATTCACTGAGTGCTGCATGTCTCCGTGTGGTTTGTGGGATGGCCTCCGACAGTTAGCCACAACACAACCGGATGTTTCTGGTTTCATCCAGGCATATCTGGACCAAGTATTGTGGAATTCATATGCAATGGACTCAGAAAAACAAAGTCAATCTATTTTTGGAGAAAAACAAAGTATTTTTTTTTGAGGGAAAGTGGATAAAATGTCATGTTAGAAATACAAGTATCAGGTTTGTTTCCAAAGTTGCTCTAGCTTTTTCCTAGAAAACACGAATATGTAGGGGTTTTTTCTTCCTGTGGAACCAATTATCATTTGCTAGCACAAAACAAAATCTCCCCTGCTAAAATTCATTCCAAACCGTAAAGTCCATTGATAATATCCAGAAAACACAAACACAAATACTGTAGCCTGGAAAAGTGCATTCAATGTCATATTTGCAAACATGAGTAACATTACTGCAGCATTTGCTCGAGCTTTTCATAGAAAACACGAATGGGTAGAGGTTTAGTATGCATGTGGAATGAATTAGTATTTGCTAGCATGAAACAAAATGTTATATATATGCTAACATACATTGAAAAGCGATAAACTCCACAGAGAATATCCAGAAAACACACACAACCAAAGAGGTTATAGCAAGATCTGGAATTGAGTTAGCCACAATACCACCGGATATTTCTGGTATGATGCAGTCATATCTGGACCAAGAGTTGTGCAATCCATATCCAAGGGACTCAGAAAATCACAGTCAAACTGGTGTTGGAAAATAGCAAGTTCATTTTCTTGGGAAAGTGGGTAAAATGTCATGTTTACAAATATAAATATCATGTTTGTTTGCCACAGGTGTTCTAACTTTCTCCCTAGAAAACATGAATGTGTAGAGTTTTCTCTGCATGTGGAACCAATTGGCGTTTGCCAGCACAAAACAAAATGTCCCTGCTAAAATGCATTCTAAACCGTAAAGTCCATTAATGATATCTAGAAAACACAAACACAGAGGCAGTAGCAAGATCTGGGATTGAGTTAGCCATAACGGAAAAAGCTATTTCTGGTTTGATCCAGTCATATCCAGACAAAGTTTTGTGGAATTCCTACGCAAGGAGCCTATAAAATCACAGTCAAACTGAGAGAGAAGGCAGGATGGGGTTAAAATGGAGTTGCTTGGCTAACTGCATATTGTTCTGCTTTTGTACAAAATGCTTTGGCTTGCAAAATGTTTTTTTAAGATAACTAGACTTTAGCTGACCTTGTAACATGTGATGATTGTGCTAATGCCTTTATGAGATAATGGAGCATGTGAGACCACAAAAACAGAAGTTGATTGGAAATGTACCCAACCTATGTCATGATGACCCCGTGTTTGTGCTTGCTCAAGGATTTTGTCCCCTCACTCTGGAAAAACCCTTTTACCTTGTGATGAGTTTGTCATGCTGCGGTTTATCTTGTGATTCTTGGTAATGCTATGGAGATATGCTAATGTTGCGGTTTTAAGCCTTAAATATTGTGGACAATTGAAGGTCGGGGTCGTTCTCTCTGCACTGCTGCTTTGTAGTGTTACTGAGACGGCCCATCTGCGCAGATGTAATAAACTTCCTCTTGTTCTTTGCATCGATTGGAATGGATTTCGTGTTTCTGGGGTCGATAAAAGTGTGAGACACCTGTCGGGGGTCTTACAAAACAAGAGTTGCATAAAAGCAGAGTCTTTTTCCTGGGCAAGTGGATAAAATATCATGTATACAACCACAAATATCATGTTTGTTTGCTGCAGTTGCTCTAGCATCTCCATATGAATCATGTAGTTTGTGTCTCCATGTGAAACCAATTAGTGCTTGCCAGCACAAAACCAAATATTCCCTGCTAAAATGTGTTCAAACCTGTAAAGTCCATAGAGAATATCCAGAAAACACAAACACGGAGCTGTAGCAAGATCTGGATTTCAGTTAGCCACAACACAACCGGATATTTCTGGTTTCATCCAGGCATATGCAGACCAAGTATTGTGGAAATCATATGCAATGGACTAAGAAAATCACACGCAATCTGGTTTTGGAGAAAAACAAAGAATTTTTGAGGGTGCAAGTGGATAAAATGTCATATTAGAAATATAAATATCAGGTTTGTTTGCCACAGTTGCTCTAGCTATTTCCTAGAAAACGCGAATATGTAGAGGTTTTTTCTTCCTGTGTAACCAATTATCATTTGCTAGCACAAAACAAAATCTCCCCTACTAAAATTCATTCCAAACCTTGAAGTCCATTGATAATATCCAGTAACACAAACACAGAGTCTGTAGCCTGGAAAAGTGGATTCAATATCATGTTTGCCAACATAAATATCATGTTGCAGCATTTGCTCTAGCTTTTTCCATATAAAAAACAAATGGGTAGACGTTTTGTGTACATATGGAACCAATTAGTGTTTTCCAGCATGAAACAAGATGCTATATCTAACATACATTGAAAAACAAAAAAGTCCACAGAGAATATCCAGAAAAAAGAAACAAACACAGAGGCTGTGGCAAGATCTGGAATTGAATTAGCCACAACACCACCGTATATTTCTAGTATGATGCAGTCATATTCGGACCAAGTGTTGTGGAATTCGTATGCAAGGGACTCAGAAAATCACAGTCAAACTGGTGTTGGAAAATAGCAAATTCATTTTCTTGGGCAAGTGGGTAAAATGTCATGTTTACAAATGTAAATATCATGTTTGTTTGCCACAGTTGCTCTAGCATTCTCCCTAGAATACATGAATGTGTAGAGATTTTCTCTGCATGTGGAACCAATTAGTGTTTGCCAGCACAAAACAAAACGTTCCCTGCGAAAATGCATTCTAAACCACAAATTCCATTGATAATATAGAAAACACAAACACAGAGACAGTAGCAAGATCTGGGATTGAGTTAGCCATAACACAAGAGGCATATCTGGACCTAGTATTGTGGAATTCGTATGCAATGGTCTAAGAAAATCACAGGCAATCTGGTTTTGGAGAAAAACAAGGTATTTTTTGGCAGGGCAAGTGGATAAAATGTCATGTTAGAAATATAAATATCAGGTTTGTTTTCCACAGCTGCTCTAGCTTTTTCCTAGAAAACACGAATGTGTAGAGGTTTTCTCTGCATGTGAAACCAATTATCTTTTGCTAGCATAAAATAAAATGTCCCTGCTAAAATTCATTCCAAACCTTAAAGTCCATTGATAATATTCAGAAAACACAAACACTGAGTCTGTAGTGCCGCGGACCGGCTCTCGCGGAGTCTCAGACCGTGGGAGAACGAGGGAACGAAGAGCCAGGAGAGTCAGAAATCGGCGGGGAAATGACAGACAGACACACACGTTATGTGTATGTTACTGCTGCGATTTATTGTAGTAAGGCTTGGGTTTATATAGTAAAGAACAATGCTGCAGGCAAATGAAAAACTTTTATCACAAAGGTTGACAAAATGAGTTAAAACAATGATGTCATATGAATGGTTTTATGAGGAACATAGTGGGGACATAGTTTTTAGACAATTTACGGAGGATGAGAATTGACCTTTGGCTTAGTTCCGTTTACTGAGGATGAGAATTGACCTTTGACTTTGTTTCACTTACTGAGGATGAGAATTGACCTTTGACTTAGTTTCACTTACTGAACTGTTTAGGGGAATAACTGTCCAAGGTTTTGCTTGCCCTCTAGGTACCTGGAGATAACCTCTGAGTAACCTTAACATTTCTCTGTCACTACAACGGGAACCTAATGATATGTTTTGACTTACATTCCTGGCTTACGCGAAACTTCTTTTTCTTGATTTTTTAGTTTTTAAGAATTATGAGGGTAAGCAGTAAAGTGTAAACACAGCTGGTAGATAATGCATAATGAGATCATCAACAGAGCAGAGACACGGTGTCCCCCCAAAATTAGCAAGGACAGTCTTGGCTTTCATAATGTGAGTCGGGGGTCGTTACAACCGCGGACTACACAGGAATCGCCTGAGGCTCCACTTCGACAAAGCGCTCACCCCAAAACCCTGCAGCTTTAGACTTCCGATGTAGCAACATTTTGCCACACGGGTATCACAGCTGTGGGCGTGGCACTGTAGCTTGGAAAAGTGGATTCAATGTCATGTTTGTAAACATGAATAACATTTTTGCAGCATTTGTTGTAGCTTTTTCCATAGAAAACACGAATGGGTAGTGGTTTTGCCTGCATATGAAACCAATTACTGTTTGCCAGCATGAAACAAGATGTTATGTGCTAACATACATTGAAAAATGATAAAGTCCACAGACAATCCAGAAAACACAAACAAACACAGAGGCTGTAGCAAGATCTGGAATTGAGTTAGCCACAACACCTCTGGATATTTCTGGTATGATGCATTCATATCCGGTCAAAGTGTTGTGGAATTCGTATGCAAGTGACTTAGAAAATCACAGTCAAGTTGTCGGAGGCCACCCGACAAACCACATGGAGACACGCAGCCCTCAGTCAATTCATCACCATGTTTATTGCCTCTTCGCGTCCAAGCCAAAGTAGGGGGCCCAGCGATGAGGGTCTGGAGGCAGTCTCCCTGGGGAAACACTTCAGTCTCCAGCCTCGAGCACCAAGAAACACAAGGATATATACCCCAGGCCCCATACAGATAACATTCATTGTGTGCAATCATTCATAGCACAGGAACGAAACAGGTTACAAGGTAGCAAATATCAGGGTACAATCTCTGCTGATAGAGCAAAGAACATCATACACCTTCATCAGAAGTCACATCCTGCCTGCAGGAATGTGGGATGAAAAATCTTGTGCCTTTGGCCATCAGGACAATAAGCGCAGGAAACAGGATTAGATAAGGGACAGCCTCAGCCTGCTGCATCTCATGTCGGGCCAGGGCCACTAGCCCCGACATCGCCCCTTCTTGTTTGTACAAGAATGGCCTGGTGTTTATGGTAACCAGTGTCTACACTGTCCAGAGGGCCTCAGGGGAGGATCCAGCCCCCACAAGTCCCTCGCGTTAAATGCTGAACGGCGTGGACTCATTCCTATCTTAGGTGCCCCGCAGCGCTTACTCTGCTTACCCGTCATCCAGGATACAGGAAGCATGTCCTACACTCTGTCTTAGGTTGCTAGAGAAGCCTGCAAGTGCTTACCCATCGTTGACTACCAGTCCACCCTAAGAACAGTGTAGGAGCAAGCAGTCAATGAGGCAGTTAGGGAGAGAGAGACCGAGGCTTCCACGGCATATCACATACCACAGCCCCCTGTTTTAGAGAATGTCCTTGAGGGTATGTACTGTCCTTTTGATAGCCTCTCTGTTTGCACACATTGGAATGGTGGGAACGTTTGGTTGTTTTACTTCACATCAGTCTACAGGCAGGGCTAGGCAGGCAGGCAGAAGACAGAGGTTGTGGAGGCTGGCTCCCCACAGCTCCCCCTTTTTTACTTTAGGACCAGCGCCTGTCTTAGGCGCCTGTGAGTGGAGTGGCAGCTTACCAGTCTTTGCCAGAGGGTTGACTTGCATGAGCAGTCGCAGCCCTCCGCTGTCTTAGGTTGCATGCCATCCCTCAAGGCACTTACCCATCTCTGGCTACTGGTCCAAGAAACCAAGCAACACCTGCTGTATTGAAGGGGAGGGGGGTTTTGCAGCGATGACTTTGAATGGGGACCAAATATCTGTGTCCCATTCCTTTGAGAGAGGCTGTGCACTCCGTAACTTGTCATTCCAATTTTTACTCAATCCTGAGCAGAGAGCCCATTCCTTTGCCAAAGAGGTGAACTGAGGGTCTTTCCAGCCAGGAACATTACAGGTTACACGTGTAACTTTAGTTTTCCTTTTAAAGAAAGGCATTGCTTTGTATACTTGTAGATTCTGTTGACTACACCAATTTGTGACAGCATATTATTTTTTAGCTGTCTGCTGTGCACAGACTTAGTTACTTATAGTTTAATCTGCAAGAAATACACTGCAAGCCTTATAGTGCACACTAAAATTATTTAGAGGAAAGATGGTAAAGGAGTATAGATTAACAGAATGTTGCAATAAACATGGCTCCATTGCTTTAATAATACTATAGCAAGACAGTCCACTGATTCCTGTTGGGAGGGCCTGAGGCTGGCCCCGTTTCCAGTTTTCTAAACTCTGTTTTTTAATGAATTACCTTTTTTATCAGTTTTGGAGTGACATTTATTGGCCCAATGCCTTCCCCTTTAGCACTGGGGAAAATACCAGGAGGTGTCTTATTTTGATTTTTGACTTTTGGACAATTTTTGTACATGTCCCTGCTGTCCACATTTATAGCACCCTTATTTATTAGGTAGTCCTCCTTGATGATTTTTGTAATGACGTACCATGTAGAGCAGCAGGTTCTGAATGTCCTGTTTTTAAATGAATTTATTTTGTTAATTTTTTATGAAAGGGACTGTCACAGAACACCTCAGCCACAGTAGCAAATTGATACATGTTTACATTGTACTTACCTTTAGTAGAATTAATAGTGTTGTGGGCATCATTAGGCAATCTTTACAAAGCACCGGAAAAGAATCCATACTGAGAATCAGACATTATTAGTAATCATTACAGGCATGTTTAACATTGAGCTTGACTGTGTGGTCCCCTGGGATGAAGCAGCAGTAGCAGAGGCTTGTTCTGGCTCCATCTCAAAGCCCCCAAGGACAAGGGTGGCTCATTGCCAAGATTTTAGGCAAGCAGTGCGTCCCGTCCCGGATCTTGGCCAGAGAGCCAAGACACGAAGCATGCCCATCTGTTTATCAGAAACATTCCTTTATCCTCCTCCCCAGGAACTGGCCAGGCTCCCAAGGAGCAGGAGAAGGTCATTTGGCAACAAAGTTACTTGTCCACCAGAGCTGAACCTAGATACAAGCCTCTTTATTTCAAAAATTTGTCCTTACATTTGGCCCTAGGACTGCATTGAGGGGTAGACATAATTAACACATTATAAGAATACAATACCAAATTTTTATACAAGTATATATCCAGCAATCAAGCACAATAATACTCAATGTGTTTTAAGGGTAAATTGAAACATAACTGAGGGAGAATTAGTTTCTTGGGCACCCATGTCAGGGACATAAAAAACAGTACCATTCCAATACAACAACTCAAGCTGCTGCAGACAGCCTGAGAACTGGCTAGACAATCCCATGGCATGGAGATCTGAGGCATTGTTACTTGTTAAACAGACATGTTGAGGTGCACACAGTCCAATTAACAAATGCGCTAACATTTTGCATTACTCTGAAATAATGATTTGGGTTTTATTAAATATATGTAACATCTCTTTTGATAAGACAACAAATTTTTCAGCGGATGGAACACGGTGGGTATAACCATTTAGCCATAATGATAGTAGCCTCTTACTATTTGTAATTGTTACATTTTTGTAAGTTTGTGTAATCTTAACTATTTGTGGCATATTTTGATTTACATTTTTTAAGCCAACCACGCATAATCTGCCCAAGCATTCCTATCAATAATAAGGGTAGAGTTAGTACATAATACAAAAATAGAATGAGTAGTCCAGACACTTTGACAAGGCTTGCTTAGTTTCTTTAAATGCGCATTTTCCATAGTTATGGCTTAGAAGGGGTTCCTGAGAAATTTTTAGTCTTTCAAGTCCTACACATGCTAATTGCTCCCTCCTTTCTCCTGCAAGGCCTTTATTATGCTTTTCACATTTAGATGTGACTGTATATTCCCCATGGAACTGGGGAGGCTCCCCAGGCAAGCCCTAGTCTGCCACGCCCTACTCATGCTTATCTGCCTACCCTTTAATCCCTATGGCCTACTACTGTCACAGACTTCCCTCTTACAGAGGCTTACCTGTGGATGAGATGAATCCAAGTCAGGGCACCAGCTGTCGGAGGCCACCCGACAAACCACTCGGAGACACGCAGCACTCAGTCAATTCATCACCAAGTTTATTTTCTCGTCGCGTTCCAAGCCAAAGTAGGGGGCCCGGCGATGAGGAACTGGAAGCAGTCTCCCTGGGGAAACCCTTCAGTCTCCAGCCTCGAGCACCAAGAAACACAAGGATATATACCCCAGGCCCCATACAGATAACATTCATTGTGTGCAATCATGCATAGCACAGGAACGAAACAAGTTTACAAGGGAGCAAAGATCAGGGTGCAAGATCTGCTGATAGAGAAAAGAACATCATACACCTTCATCAGAAGTCACATCCTGCCTGCAGGAATGTGTGTTGTGCTTTCAGAACAATAAGCACAGGAAACAGGATTAGATAAGGGACAGCCTCAGCCTACTGCATCTCATGTTGGGCCAGGGCCAATAGCCATGACATCAAACTGGTTTTGGAGAATAGCAAATTCATTTTCGAGGGCAAGTGGGTAAAATGTCATGTTTACAAATATAAATATCATGTTTGTGTGCCACAGTTGCTTTAGATTTCTCCCTAGAAAACACGAATGTGTAGAGGTTTTCTCTGCATATGGAACCAATTAGCATTTGCCTGCATGAAACAAAATGTTGCCTGCTAAAATTCATTCTAAACCATAAAGTCCATTGATAATCTCTAGAAAACACAAACACAGTGGCAGTAGCAAGATCTGGGATTGAGTTAGCCATAATACAAGAGGCTATTTTTGGTTTGATCCAGTCATATCCAGACAAAGTTTTGTGGAATTCCTACGCAATGGAGCCTATAAAATCACAGTCAAACAGGATTTGCAGAAAAGTAGACTTTTTCATGTGCAAGTGGATAAAATATGTATACAACCACAAATATCATGTTGGTTTGCTGCAGTTGCCCTAGCTTCACACTGGAAAACACGAATGTGTAGAGTTTGTTCTCCATTAGGAACTAATTAGGATTTGCCAGCACAAAACAAAATGTTTCCTGCTAAAATGTGTTCAAAACTGTAAAGTCCATAGAGAATATCCAGAAATCAAACACAGAGGCTGTAGCAAGATCTGGATTTCAGTTAGCCACAACACAACCGGATGTTTCTGGTTTCATCCAGGCATATCCGGACCAAGTATTGTGGAATTCATAAGCCATGGACTTAAAAATCACAGTCAATCTGGTTTTGGAGAAAAACAAAGTATTTTTGGGGACACAACTGGATAAAATGTCATGTTAGAAATATAAATATCAGGTGCGTTTGCCACAGTTGCTCTAGGTTTTTCCTAGAAAACACGAATATGTAGAGGTTTTTTCTTCCTATAGAACCAATTATCATTTGCTAGCACAAAACGAAATGTCCCCTGCTAAAATTCATTCCAAACCTTAAAGTCCATTGATAATATCCAGAAAACACAAACACAGAGTCTGTAGCCTGGAAAAGTGGATTCAATGTCATGTTTGCAAACATAAATATCATGTTTGCAGCATTTGCTCTAGCTTTTTAAATAGAAAAAAGGAATGGGTAGAGGTTTTGCCTTCATGGGGAACCATTTAGTTTTTGCCAGCATGAAACAAGATGTTATATGCTAATATACATTGATAATATCCAGAAAACACAAACAAAGAGTCTGTAGCCTGGAAAAGTGGATTCAATGTCATGTTTGCAAACATAAATATCATGTCCACAGAGTAAATCTAGGAAACACTAACAAACATAGAGGCAGTAGCAAGATCTGGAACTGAGTTAGCCACAACACCACAGTATACCTCTGGTATGAGCCAGTTCTATCCGGACCAAGTGTTGTGGAAGTCGTATGCAAGGGACTCAGAAAATCACAGTGAAACTGGTTTTGGAGAATAGCAAATTCATTTTTTGGGCAAGTGGGTAAAATGTCATGTTTGCAAATATAAATATCATGTTTCTTTGCCACAGTTGCTCTAGCTTTCTCCCTAGAAAACACGAATGTGTAGAGGTTTTCTCTGCATGCGGAACCAATAACCATTTGACAGCACAAAACAAAATGTTGCCTGCTAAAATTCATTCTAAACCATAAAGTCCATTGATAATATCTAGAACACACAAACACAGAGTCAGTAGCAAGGTCTGGGATTGAGTTAGTCATAACACAAGAGGCTATTTCTGGTTGGATCCAGTCATATCCAGACAACATTGCATGGAATTCCTACGCAATGGAGCCTATAAAATCACAGTCAAACAGGATTTGCAGAAAAGCAGAGCCTTTTTCCTGAGCAAGTGGAAAAAAAAATCATGTATACAACCACAAATATCATGTTGGTTTGCTGCAGTTGCCCTAGCTTCTAGCTAGAAAACACGAATGTGTAGAGTTTGTGTCTCCATGGGGAACCAATAGGTGATTGCCAGCACAAAGCAAACGTTCCTTGCTAAAATGTCTTCAAAACTATAATGTCCATAGAGAATATCCATAAAAAAGAAACACGAGCCTGTAGCAAGATCTGGATTTCAGTTAGCCACAACACAACCGGATGTTTCTCGACTCATCCAGGTATATCTGGACAAAGTATTGTGGAATTTTTATGCAATGGACTCAGAAAATCACAACCAATCTGGTTTTGGAGAAAAACAACGTATTTTTTGTGGGGCAAGTGGATAAAATGTCATGTTAGAAATATAAATATCAGGTTTGTTTGCCACAGTTGCTCTAGCTTTTTCCTAGAAAACACGAATATATAGAGGTTTTCTCTGCATGCGGAACCAATTAGCATTGGCCAGCACAAAACAAAATGTTCCCTACTAAAATTCATTTCAAACCTTAAAGTCCATGAATAATATCCAGAAAACACAAACACAGAGTCTGGAGCCTGGAAAAGTGGATTCAATATCATGTTTGTAAACATAAATATCATATTTGAAGCATTTGCTGTAGCTTTTTACATAGAAAACACGAATGGGTAGAGGTTTGGATTGCATATGGAACCGATTATTGTTTGCCAGCACGAAACAAGATGTTATATGCTAACATACATTAAAAAATGATAAAGTCCACAGAGAATATCCACAAAACACAAACACAGAGGCTGTAGCAAGATCTGGAATTGAGTTAGCCACAACACCATCAGATATGTCTGGTATGATGCAGTCATATCTGGACCAAGTGTTGTGGAATTCATATGCAAAGACTCAGAAAATCACAGTCAATCTGGTTTTGGAGAATAGCAAATTCATTTTCTTTTGCCAGTCAGAAAATGTCATGTTTACAAATATAAATATCATGTTTGCTTGCCAAAGTTCCTCAAGCTTTCTCCCTAGAAAACACGAATGTGTAGAGTTTGTTTCTCCATGTGGAACCAATTAGTGTTTGCCAGCAAAAAACAAAATGTTCCCTGAGAAAATTCATTCTAAGCCGTAAAGTCCATTGCTAATATCTAGAAAACACAAACACAGAGGCAGTAGCAAGATCTGGGATTGGGAGAGCCATAACACAAGAGGCTATTTGTGGTTTGATCCAGCAATATCCCAACAACGTTTTGTGGAATTCCTACACAATGGAGCCTATAAAATCACAGTATAAAATTGAATTTGCAGAAAAGCAGAGTCTTTTTCCTGGGCAAGTGGATAAAATATCATGGATACAACCACAAATATCATGTCTGTTTGCTGCAGTTGCTCTAGCTTCTCCCCCAGAAAACACAAATGTGTAGAGGTGTGTCTCCATGTGCAACCTATTAGCGTTTGCCAGCACAAAACAAAATGATCCCTGCTAAAATGTATTGAAAACTGTAAAGTCCATAGAGAATATCCATAAAACACAAACACAGAGGCTGTAGCAAGATCTGGATTTCAGTTAGCCACAACACAACCGGATGTTTCTGGTTTCATCCAGGCATATCCGGACCAAGTATTGTGGAATTCGCATGCAATGGACTCAGAAAATCATAGTCCATCTGGTTTTGGAGAAAAACAAAGTATTTTGGGGGGGGGCAACTGGATAAAATGTCATGTTAGAAATATAAATATCTGGTTTCTTTGCCGCAGTTCCTCTAGCTTTTTCCTAGAAAACACGAATATATAGAGGTTTTTTTCTTCCTGTGGAACTAATTATCATTTGCTAGCACCTAGCAAAATGTCCCCAGCTAAAATTCATTCCAAACCGTAAAGTCCATTGATAATATCCAGAAAACACAAACAAAGAGTCTGTAGCCTGGAAAAGTGGATTCAATGTCATGTTTGCAAACATAAATATCATGTTTGCAGCATTTGCTCTAGCTTTTTCCATAGAAAACTCGAATGGGTTCAGGTTTTGATTGCATATGGTACCAATTCCTGTTTGCCAGCACGAAACAGGATGTTATATGCTAACATACATTGCAAAACAATAAAATTCACAGAAATTATACAGAAAACACAAACAAACACAGAGGCTGTAGCAAGAATTAGAATTGAGTTAGCCACAACACCACCAGATATTTCTGGTATGATGCAGTCGTATCCGGACCAAGTGTTGTGGAATTCGTATGCAAGGGACTCAGAAAATCACAGTCGAACTGCTTTTGGAGAACAGCAAATTCATTTTCTTGGGCCAGTGGGTATTTGTCATCTTTGCAAATATAAATATCATGTTTCTTTGCCACAGTTGCTCTAGCTTTCCCCCTAGAAAACACAAATGTGTAGAGGTTTTCTCTGCATGCAGAACCAATTAGCATTTGCCAGCACAAAACAAAATGTTGCCTGCTAAAATTCATTCTAAACCATAAAGTCCATTGATAATATCTAGAAAACACAAACACAGAGGCAGTAGCAAGATCTGGGATTGAGTTAGCCATAACACGAGAGGCTATTTCTGGTTGGATCCAGTCATATCCAGACAACGTTTTGTGGAATTCCTATGCAATGGATCCTATAAAATCACAGTCAAACAGGATTTGCAGAAAAGCAGAGCCTTTTTCCTGAGCAAGTGGATAAAATATCATGTATACAACCACAAATATCATGTTGGTTTGCTGTAGGTGCTCTAGCTTCTCCCTAGAAAACACGAATGTGTAGAGTTTGTGTCTCCATGGGGAACCAATAGGTGATTGTCAGCACAAAGCAAACGTTCCTTGCTAAAATGTCTTCAAAACTGTAATGTCCATAGAGAATATCCATAAAACAGAAACATGAGCCTGTAGCAAGATCTGGATTTCAGTTAGCCACAACACAACCGGATGTTTCTCGACTCATCCAGGTATATCTGGACAAAGTATTGTGGAATTTTTATGCAATGGACTCAGAAAATCACAACCAATCTGGTTTTGGAGAAAAACAACGTATTTTTTGTGGGGCAAGTGGATAAAATGTCATGTTAGAAATATAAATATCAGGTTTGTTTGCCACAGTTGCTCTAGCTTTTTCCTAGAAAACACGAATATTTAGAGGTTTTCTCTGCATGCGGAACCAATTAGCATTGGCCAGCACAAAACAAAATGTTCCCTACTAAAATTCATTTCAAACCTTAAAGTCCATGGATAAATTTAGAAAACACCAAAACAGAGTCTGTAGCCTGGAA